>NW_009231536.1:0-16933 GCF_000690835.1 Fulmarus glacialis
AAGAAGGCATTAAGTACCTCAGCCTTATAGAGAGACTCCACAACCTCCCTGAGCAACCTGTGCCAGTGCTTGGTCAGTGCTGTCACTGGACACCACTGAAAAAAAACTGGCTCTGTCTTCTTTGCACCCTCCCCTCAGGTATTTATATACATTGATAAGATCCCCCTAAGCCTTCTCTCCTCCAGTTCTCTCAGCCTTTCCTTATATGTGAGATGTTCCAGTCCCTTCATCATCTTCAAGGCCCTTTACTGGAGTTTCTCCAGTACGCCCATGTTTGTCTTGTACTGGGGAGCCCAGAACTGGACTCAGTAATCCAGGTGTGGCCACACGAGTGCTGAGTAGAGGGGAAGGATCACCTCCCTTGACCTACGGGCAATGTTCCTTCTAATGCAGCCCAGGATACCATTAGCCACATTTGCCACATGAGCACATTGCTGGCTCTTGGCCTGATGGCTAGGTCCAATACTGTAGGCATTTAAACATTAGTAATCTGAATGTTTCAGTGGCTTATCTGTAAATTGAACACACTAAGGATACTTCTGGGTCAGTTTTGCAGCTTCCTTGAATTTCCCACCATGTTATATTTAAAACAAGTACACAGAGCACCTTACAACAATGTAGTCCATATATCTACTGGAGACAATATTGCAACAGTAGCAGCTAGTTTTACTTTTTTCCAGATTTGTGAGTCAGCTTCAATTGAAATAATTGTCAGGCTTTTGGCTCAATGCAGATATTTAACAATATTTAACAAACAGGTGTCAGAATTCCATTGACACCAATTTAGGTACATTTTCATCGCAACAATGTAATGAAAACTACACTGCCAGTTTATGACAGTGAAATTATCTGCAGTTTGAAGGAAAGCCGGATTTCACAATATAACTGATAGGAACAAGATCAAAGAATAATCAGATGTTCAAGAGTCTTTTCCTCACTAAGCTGAAATATTAAACATTCTCCTATGCATGTTCTAGCAGCAATACAACTGCTCCTGAGATAGGCTGATGCTTACATTACCATTAACTGTGCTATATTTCTAATTACACACTGAGTGTATTTGTAATAAAGCATTTTCTCTCTACTGAGCTGCAGAGTTATCACTCATAAGGTAGTAAACAGAAACAGTGCTCACAGTGGGAACTGAAGATATTAGAGCCTTTTTTTTTTTTTTTTGTCCCTCATCTCACCAGGTTTAGTCCCTCTCCTGTGGAGATTTTTTTCTTCTCTTAGTTTGAATTTGGGCCATATTTACTCCTTTCCATTCCTAGCTCATTGCACTTGATTCCTTAGTCTGTTTCCAGTTCAGTCACTTTGCCAAGTGTTTGTGTAGCCCTTTCATAGGTGTGTGTGACCAATTTTACCCACTGCTACTTTCTAGTCCATCTCTCACCTCATTTAACTTCATTCCATTTTGCTACTTTTCCACTTCCAAGCTTTGCTCAGTTGCTTGTATTCTGATTCCAGTGGAATGCAATTAATTTCTCTTCTTTTCTTGCTCAGTCTCAACTATTTGAGAGTAAACTAAAATTGGTAAGATTTGAAATTGCAGAGGAATGCATTATTCATTATCAATGAACTAGAATGGGAAAAGGGAATGAGTACTGTGGGCTGAACTATTAAAAGGGAATAGTTTTGGTGGGCTGAATGGATAGCAAAGGGGAAGAAATGCATGGACTGGGAATGGGAGAAAGATTAAACTGAATTACAAAAATAAAGTTACTAGGTAAGAGAAAGTGAATGATTTGGGGGAACAAAGAGAAATAAGGTAGTAACAAAAAAACCTCACAAGATAAAGTAGAGCATGAAAAGAGAGAATAAGCTAGGCTTCATGGGAAGCATTTGAAAAAGACCAAAGAGAAAATTAAACAGATTCAGCTGAAAGAAAAGTCCAAATATAAATTACACAAGATTAATGGAAAGATAATAACATGAAAACAATTATAGGGTTAGATACTTCTTACATGGTCATGATGCAAATAGCCAAAAAAGAAACAGAACTGAATTACTTGTACAGACATGTTGATTTGAGTGCTGATACGATGCCTGGTTCTTTTTCAGTCACTGTTGTGACGTACTGAGCTCAGGGGGCAGCACTTGATTGCCTGGCTTCTGCAACAGTGGCTGTCAAGTGGGCTTACTTCAATATTTGGCAAGGAGACAATCTTTTTCTCTGCACCTTTGTTACCTCGGGTAGAGATTATTGCAATGCTTTCTGCACGGGGCACACCTTCAAACCACTTAAAATTTGTAGATGGAGTAGAACATCCCAGCCCACTTCTTTAGTAGCATTTCATGCAGCAAGTAGTTTATTTTGACCTTTTAATTTTTTTTTTTAATGGTTTGGGACTTATCTAGGCAAGAAGCAGACTGTCTTTTTTTGTGCTGTCTTTTTTTGTGTCTTCTGCAGAGCTGAAGTCACCTCAGGTACTTAATCTAAAAACCCCTTCATGGTAATAAACGAAGAGGAGGAAGCTGATGGCAAAGTGTTCTCAGTGTGAAGTCTTTGACTTTGAACCAAACTTTTTTTTTTTTTTTTTTTTTTTTTCTTTTCCTTGGAAGTGTCCAAAACTAGATCTGATCATATCAGGAAATATTAAATGTCCGGTGCATTAAGGGGGACAGGAGACTTCAGCTCGGCAGTAAGGATGAACTGGTGGGACACTGCTAGTCAGAGGGGAAGAAAGGAGGAGAAAAGGGCAAAGGCAGAGGGATGGAAGATAAGGGAGAATTAGCTGATAGTAGAATTTGAAAGGTGTGTTCGGTGGTGGGTCCTGTTCCAGGCTGACTGGTAATAAAAGAATGCCTTGAGCATAAACCGGAGGAGTAGGACCATTTCATGTATGATGAATTTGACCTTGCCAGGTTATTTTTCAATTTTGGTACAGTTTTGTACAATGTTTTATAAGAACTCTGTGTAAACTAAAACAACATTATCTATATCCTGGAAATAGTACATTTTAATTAGGACATGCTGGGCCATATATAAATAAAATAAGTAGCATAATATATTGCTGTTTCTTCTAGGTTACCCTTCTAAACTTTATATTTCCTTCTTGTCAAGAACTAGAAATCATTTCAGAGTTTGATTCTGAGACACTGTATTTATTTTTTCCCAGTGCCTGGGAGGTGGAAGGACTGACTGAAGGTTTTTATTGTTCAGTTAGACCTTTGCACACGAGTGGAGCAGGATTCTGCATGCATGATGATAACATGTCAAGCAGTGGCTGTCAATGGAAGGAAGAAGTAAAGGCAGCCCAAGCTTAGGTGATCATTCCTATGACAGAGGAGCTCACAGAGAGGGATCAGACATCTTGTTGATGTCCCTGTGGAATGAAGGCAGAGAAATGTTCTTGACAGTGGCAACCATGGGATTTCTCTCTTTGTCAGTGAAAGGAAAGCACAACTGACAGTCTCAGCCTGGAGTACAGCAGCAAGAATGGAAATAGCACTACAGGGTAAATGAGCCATGAGAAGAAGTGCAGTCCACAGAGTGGAAAGGTAATTTTTAGAGCTTTAATTTAAAACAAAATATTACTAGTAAGTGCCCTTTAACAAAAAACAAAAAAAAACCAAACCCAAATTATGGCTTTCTATGTAGTAGAATAGAGGAGGTGTGGATGAGATTCCTTATGCACATTCCCTTTTCAGGAAATCGGAATGAAATATAAATCTCTTCAATTTTATATGATTTACTCAACTTTGATTGTTTAAGTAAACTTCCCGTGTTTTGCAAACCTGCTGGAGAAGTCAATGTGAAATATCCTTTATTGCTTATTCGTCCATTTCTTTACAGTTGTTTAGTACCAGCATCAGCTGCAACATTAATACTTCTCATATCGTAAGATAAATACTAGCTGCTGTGACCATCATGCCACCAGCAGGACTCAAACCATTTGCTTTCTTCTACCAAAGAAACACATTGATTTAGACAAAGAGGGATTGTGTTAAAAGACATTAAGCATTTTAAATGTACTAGATTAAGTATCAGAAAGGTTTCAGGTAAAGAATTACTTTGCAAATATTAACATCGTAACACAAACCTCAGCTCCCCTGATGAGTCATAATTTTAGGCAGAAACTGAACTGAATCCAAAATGTTTAGAAATTCTTTGCTAGTTTTAAATATCTTTGATCCTCAAGGATGAAGAGATTTAGATGCTCATTTGGGTGAGACAGAGTTGACTTTTCATTCCCAGTTATGTTGTTTGTCCAATACATCTCAGCCCTTGGTGGTCCATTTGCCAAACAGTAAGGATAGAAGAGTCATATACTCAACTCAGAAAGCTCTTCCAACGGTACTTAGTAACAGAGTGAAAGGTGATCCTCTTCTATGGCTGCTGGGCCCATATAAGCACCCGGGAAATTAATACAATCAAAAGCCATTACGTTTTTACTAACTTTCCATCATTTCAGTTAAATTTATGAGCTTTCATCAACAATTCAATATGCTAAGATACATAGCAGAAAATGTTCTCTCACCATCAGTTTGTGCTTAGGACTCTATCACTATTGTCTGTCATGATGTATTGGTTTTAACTGGGATAGAGTTAATTTTCTTCATAGCAGCTAGTAGGCGGCTGTGTTTTGGATTTCTGCTGGAAACAGTGTTGATAACACAGGGATGTTCCGGTTACTGCTGAGCAGTGCTTACCCAGAGTCAAGGCCTTTTCTGCTCCTCACCCCACCCCACCAGCGAGTAGGCTGGGGGTGCACAAGAAGTTGGGAGGGGACACAGGTGGGACAGCTGACCCCAACTGACCAAAGGGATATTCCATACCATATGACGTCATATATAAAGGTGGGGCAAGAAGAAGGAAGGGGGGGACGTTTGGAGTGATGGCGTTTGTCTTCCCAAGTAACCCACGAGTTTTTTCACGTTTACTCTTCTGATTCTTTCCCCCATCCCACAGGGGGGGAGTGAGCGAGCAACTTTGCGGTGCTTAGTTGCTGGCTGGGGTTAAACCACTTCAGTCCTCTTTGGTGCCCAACATGGGGCTCGAAGGGTTTGAGATAACGACAGGTTTGATTGGAATGTGCTAGATCGAATTTATAGCTGTTATTGCTGTTTAGCTATTAATTGGCAGGCTCCTGTGCTTGCCATGGGGCTTGCTTGCCTCACTGTATATTAGAGTTTAGTGCTCATTAGTTGCCGCTTTTTGCTTTTGCTGCTTGCTGTTCTGCTGTACTGCTTATCGTCTGACTCTGCTGTGCCTGGGAACATTTTGATAAGAGCAATGGGGATGTGCCTGGGCTGGCAGATGACCAAGGCATCGCTGCTGTTTCTGTGCTGCTGTACTGGACAGGCTGGAACTCCAGTGTGAACTCGATTCGAAGAGACTGTGACCTGTGGATGAACAGGTGCACCTCGAAGTGACTGTGGCTGGATAAGTCTGGCAGCAGGTGTACCCCTGGAGAGACTGTGGCTCATACACAAGGCTCCACTTGGAGCAGGTACACCTCTAAGGGACTGCAGTCTGTGGATAAGTCAGTCAAGGGGAGGAGTTCATTGTGATGTTAAACCCGAAGATCTGGTCCAAAGGGACCAGTAGTGGAAATTGTAATGGAAATACCTTTAAATTGCTGTAACCTGGGGTTTGAGTTGCATGTTATGGGAATTACTATAGCAGGACACAAGGCTCCACTTGGAGCAGGTACACCTCTAAGGGACTGCAGTCTGTGGATAAGTCAGTCAAGGGGAGGAGTTCATTGTGATGTTAAACCCGAAGATCTGGTCCAAAGGGACCAGTAGTGGAAATTGTAATGGAAATACCTTTAAATTGCTGTAACCTGGGGTTTGAGTTGCATGTTATGGGAATTACTATAGCAGGAACCACCTGAACCAATGGAAGACAAGCCTTATAAGAAGCAATGCAAGTGAAGCAATGACCTGACCTGAGCTGGCTTTGGTGTCCCATAACTCCACACAACACACCACCTCTCCTGACCTGAGTGACCACCATAAGAGATGGAGCCCAAAGTCATGGACTAAATGAACCCAATGGACATTTTGTGGACATTTCTAGACATTTTATGGACATTTTACAAGGATGGTCCATAGACTAAGTGAATGATATCTGTGTATTATATCAAAGGATGGTAAGGGGGGTGGTGGTTAATGAGGATGTACTGGATAGTGTAGTACCTGAGCATGACATAAAAGGTATGGAATAAGGGGTGGAGAATGTGCTGGTTTTGACTGGGATAGAATTGCATTTGCCAGAATACTTAATCATTCTTTTCAGTTAGATTATGTGTGATTTTAGCTGTTTTCAGAATATTGACTTATCAGAAAAGCCTGAAAGAGGAGAAACAATAGAGTTGACTTGTCCTGCATGGACAGCACCATCATAACTTAAAATGCTGTTATTACCAATATTATACAAACACAGTTTTTTCTCTTTCTATGAAGGTGTATTCCCTAGAGAAAGGACTTTTAAAATGATATTAATGTATTGAAAAGGTAAAACCTAAATTTTTAAGGAAATTATTTAATTTAGATTGCATTTTCTGTCTCAGTTCAGGCAGAGTCTTCACAAACCTGTGTTATGTGCTTTCTTTTGTTATATGGTTCTTGATAACTTTTTCTCTATTACATGACACTCTGTTTCATTCAGTGTATGGATATGTGCACCTAATGACCATAAGGCACTGGTCTACACTGTTCCATTTTTTATTATCACTTCATAGCTCAAAATGAGGTCTTACGCTTTATTTGCTGACTATTGTTTGAGCCCCTCTCCAGCTACAGCATTATAAGTTTCCTTGTGGACTTTCCTATAACACTCATCACTACAATTGTTTCACAGCTGTTAATTCATTTTCACACCTCTGTGACATGAAGGCAACCTGTTAGCTATATTTACTAGGACCAATGATAAAAACTGGCTGTAAAAATGCAGAGATTTTTAGACACTATAATTACTGTTACAGACTATACAACATCAATCAGAAAATAAGGGCAAAGACAAAACAAGGTGAAAAAGGATTTAACCATTCATGACACACAAATCTGATTTTTCCTCAGTGCTTATTTGTTTTCTGTAGGGATAGGGTGTCAGAAACGACTATATTACAATCACTGATGCAAGCTCCCTTGCTGCTGCAGGGAGCTATGTCATGAAGACTGAATGCTGAAGTCCAAAGGATATTTATTCTGTACCCAGGCTATGGAAGAGGTTCAGCTCATGTTTGGTCCATCAGGCTATTAAATTGCTCTACACCTTGCTGGCAGTTCCTACAGCAAGGAAATACTAGTCCCAGTGCTGAAAGCATGAGTACACGTTATCATGATGGGATGGTGGAAATAAGAAACTGCATGCTCATCTCCAAGATTTGTCATCTCCTTTGTGTCCCCAGTCTCCAAAACCAGTCATTAGTATGTGTAAATAAACTTAAATCACAATCCACATTTCTCCTCTTCAGCCCTCTATTTTATAATGACTTTAAGTGTTAGTAGCAAATACTAGAAGCTTTATAACACTAACCTGAAGAAATGATTAACACCTGGGACCATTATCTGTACTTGATATGCACCAATTAGGAGGGAGTTAAAGTCCAAAACACAGAAACATAATCAAATCCTTAGAAATACCTGTCAACTGTTGAAAATTCCTCTGACTCTAGAACAAATAATCCATATAATCACCTTTAAAAAAAGTTTCTCAGCAGAACTAGAAGCCCATCTCCAAGTAAATCCAAGCTCTCATCTTTCATAGAGAGACAACACAAAATTATGCATCAGGCAGTACAAAATCCTTCATGGTCCCTTGCGGCATGAATATATTTATTCAGAGCTGTGGATATCCACCACTGTGGATACCAGTTTGCTCTGCATGTAAGGATGTTTTGTTCCAAACTAACTTCCGTATAATGAGTATGTAGCTACCAACCACTTGCATAAAGTCTGGGTTACGTGATCTGCTCAGTACCATCAGAAAGTGTTAGCTTGTATTCTTGCTGCTGTATTAAGTCGTGGTAGCACTTTCTTCTGGTACTTCCTTCCTCATTCAAATATCTTCCTTCCAACTAGAGGGCTAAGGAACTCCAGAAAAAGATGTATACTATTACACTGCATATTACTTAAAATGGCAGGTCTGAAGTAACTAGTTAATACGAATTTAAACTTTCATTTAGATGCATAAGGACTGCAGTAATTCTTTCGTTGTTCATGTTAAGAAAGGGATGCAAAATATGACAACGTACTTGCATATGCATCAGAAAGCATACATATAGAAAGGAACAGCATACAAAGAAATGTTGTTTTCAGACTGTGGACTAAATTTTGGAACTCATTTCCATTTGGGATCAGTTTACATCAATAGTAACTTTACCTGCATGTATTTCTCAAGTTTATTTTTAATATTCCCATGCTCCTAATAAAGTCCATTCAGTTATTACTGTTTCTAAGAAAAATACCCTAGACATTTCAAAATCTTCACTATTAAAAAAAAAAAGTCAGAACCACTAAAGCAAAGTTCTTTGTGACTATCACCTTAGCCTGTCAGATTCTGTGAATTACTATAATGACTGACAAATAAGATTACCAAAGGAAGCTGATTTTTTTGCTGTTGTTGATGTTTTTCTTCACTTTATGTAGAAAACTACTGCCTACAGACGGACCGTCCTTTTCAGTATTCTTTCCTGTTGGATGAATTGAGTTACCTGAACAAAGGTTGAACTCCAGCCTGAAATTTGCTATTATGCTATGTTAGACCACAAGAAACCACATTAGATTCAAAGGTGAAAGGCTAAAATACTTGTTGCTACTGCATAGCATTGAACAGTACACAGAGAAAGCATGAATACAAGTTGTAAGAAACAGCAGTACGTGGTGGTGGTGGGGTGTGTGTGGAAATTCCACTTGCAAGCATCCTCATTCACTTTATCAAGTGCACGTTCAAATATCCTTACCTAGCACTGATGAAACACTGTTTCCTTATGCGTCAGTGGTGTGGAAGGTAGTCTCTGGCAGCAGAGAAAAAATTCCAAAGCAGTAACAAAGTGCTTCAGACTAGTGGGAAAATAAATGGTTTCAGCAAATATGTTAGCAGGTCAATACATTTCCCAACAATGCCCTGCACGGTCACCCAGCCCTAAAGTTAAAGAATGCCAATTGAAATGCTGAATAGCCTCTCTGCCTTCAGAAATTCAATGGCTGTTCAAAATCCTGAATGCTTTCTGTAAGAGTTTAATTTAGCCTTTCAGTTACAAAAGAAAAGAAGGAAAACATGGGAAACCATACTGTCTTTTATAAGAAAGTACAGCAAAGCTATCCAAAGGCCAAAATATTTAAGCTTACAGCAAGCTGATGTTCTGTGAAAACAGAAGATTTATTTCATAAGATTTATTTTCTTATTTTTTTCAGGTGACTGTTTATTCTTGTGTTTCTGGATTACTGCAAATACAGTGAAGCTAAGAAGCCAAGTTTTCTACAGTGCCCCGATACTCAGTGAAGTTCCCTGACTCTATGCACAGTAAAGTCTGAAGATCTTTTCATCATTCTCTGTAAAAAAGGAGGAAAAAGCACTTCATTTTAAGATTGCTTGGCAAAGTACAAAAATCTGATTTTCAGAGACAAACAGGTGAAAAGATGATTCCCCAACAAAAAAACATTTTTTCTCTGAAGATTACATTTAAATGCCCATGGGTTAAGAACACACAGTGCTTTTGTAGTCCTTTGCAGAGCATAGCAGATGTGTTTTGCTGACTGACTCCACATTCTGTTTAATGCATCTGTTGCCCATGACTACTTATTCTGAATTCCAAGAACCTTTCCTCCACAGCAGAGGGAATGATTTTATTTATTTTTTCTTTTCTTTTCTAACATTCCCCGTTCTACATTAAACTGTGCCAAAAGATGCAGGCACTGGAGAGAAAAAAAGAAAACGTTGCTGCAGCTGCTGTGACAGCAAGTGCAGGTTTCAGTCAAAGAGGATAAGTGGATTTAATAATTTTGAAAGTGTTTTGTGAGTGCTCTTGTCTCTAGTATATCAGGAAAGTGGACAAATCCCTAAACTCTGCACTCTGTGGTCCCACAATTGAGCACTGAAAACTCAGCTAACATTTAAGGCAAGTGGTTATTTGAACACAGCAAGCCTGTGTCTATTGTGTACAGCACTATAAGTGGCTAACAGAAATGAAAAGAGTGGAGGCAAGCAGGAAAAGATAGTCAGTTGGAAAAAAAAAGATACATTTTCCCCTTTTTTGGGAAGGAAAACTCAAGGATCATTGCAATTGAAACTATAACCTATTTTTATGTCTTTAATCTCAATTGGTAACAAGAAGACACTTTTTTGCATGCCTGGTCAGAAATTTTTCTGAGTTTTGCAAGCTGCCTAATTCTGTAAATACTGCATCTTTCCAGCCTAGATGAGCACAAGCTACTTTAACACAGCTTTCTAAGGACTTTGAAAGCACCATTGCTTTCACTTGCCTTTTTTTTTTTGACTGAAAGCTTTGTCCTTCCCACTATCTTGGTGGGGAATTTTTTGTGGCACCCATCCCATCTAATAGCTCTTTGGTTAATATGAATCTACACTATTTCCTACCTGCTAGTCTGAATTCAAGACCAGATTCCAAGCAAATACTAGTGAACTTCAAAGATGCTTTGAAATCAAGACATTACATTATTCTGTGTTACACTGAGAGCTCTTGAAAAGAGTTAGTCACACCAATATCCCAGTAAGTCCAGGGAGGTTTGTGAATGCTTTGCACTAGAACCCATCAAAAATGTTTCTTCCTGGTAACACAGCAGCAATTAAAAACCATTAGGGTTCATCCAACGCAGCTTTACTGGTGACCATCAGCCTCATACTATTGACATTATCACAATAGTGTAATCTGATAATCAATCTTGACACAAGGTTTTCCTTTCTTTTTAAACAGCCCTGTTAATATTGGCACCCAGGAAACTTGTCCTAGTGAAAGAATCTCATTTTACAAAAGCATTGATTTCAAATATTAATTACACACATTAAAGGCATATTTTTCCATATAGATAGGCTTTTATTAGTGACAGTCAAAGCAGTGTTCAAACAGGTAAGGTGATGCCTAAGGAAAACCAAAAATCTTGAAAGATTCCCTTTACAAACTGTCACTTCTGATGAGACATCAGAAAATACAGGTAGAGAAGCTGTAGGGAGAGTTGATACATTTTGCCAGGGAATTTAAAGAGGTACCTTGTGAATTCAGATCCTTAAATCTCATTAGGTAGTCAACATCCAAGGTGCTCCTGCAAAGCTTGAGCTTTGCTTTCGGCTCAGTTATCTGCTTGGGTGACAAACCAATAAACCTTTAAGAAAGCCCAGGCCCTTCAGATAATGCTCTGGATCTGATGTACTTGTACAGAGTATCTTTGGAAATGTGGAAAGTGACATGCAGAAAGAAAACCTTTACATTGTGCAACACAGGTGGCATTTCAGTACTTGCACAAATATTCAGTACAGTGTGATTTTGCATATATTTTCAGTCTGTGTCATTTGTGTGCCCATGAATACACATGTAACACATTTTTTTAAATATAAACTACAGAGCCTCAGAACTCAGGCTGCATTTTATTCACATTTTAGGGATGACTTTTTTTTGTTAATATCTTCACGCAGGATTTTCAGAGAATAAACCCTTTGTCTCATTAAGAAAATTGTATTCTATCCTGATACAGACAAAACATGGCATGAGGAGTACTGCTCAGTGCTCTCTCTGCAATGTGGTTAGCCAGTAATCCCAATTACTCTGGGATATCTCTTTCTGGAAGGGAAATTATAGAATCATAGAATCATTTAGGTTGGAAAAGACCTTGAGTCCAACCATTAACCTAACACTGCCAAGTCCACCACTAAACCATGTCCCTAAGCACCACATCTACACATCTTTTAAATACTTCCAGGGATGGTGACTCAACCACTTCCCTGGGCAGCCTATTCCAAGGCTTGACAACCCTTTCAGTGAAGTCATTTTTCCTAATACCCAATCTAAACGTCCCCTGGTGCAACTTGAGGCCATTTTCTCTTGTCTTATTGCTAGTTACTTGGGAGAAGAGACCAAGCCCCACCTCGCTACAACCTCCTTTCAGGTAGTTGCAGAGCATGATGAGGTCTGCCCTCAGCCTCTTCTTCTCCAGATTAAACAGTCCCAGTTCCCTCAGCCGCTCCTCATAAGACTTGCGCTCCAGACCCTTCACTAGCTTTGTTGCTCTTCTTTGGACACGTTCCAGCACCTCAATGTCCTTCTTGTAGTGAGGGGCCCAAAACTGAACACAGTATTCAAGGTGCAGCCTCACCAGTGCCAAGTAATTATAATTACTGTATAAAGCCATGACAGATTCAGTGAGTGACTTAAGATGCCGCTCTATAGCACCTGTTGTGTTAGCTAGTGACCACTCAAGTGATGAAAGTACTGCACAAAAATTCCCGTATATAGCTGTAAAATACAGCCCATAAAGGCAAAATATTTTTTTCTAATTATCAAAGAGAAGCATAACAAAGTTACAGGGGAAGAGGTGCTTGATTATATTAACAATTACTTCACTGACAAATCAGATAAATGTCAAATATCAAATGAAGTTCAGATGTTTTCATTGTTCCATTTACAGTATTCTTAAACACAGCTAAAGCAAAATCTTTATTTCCAGTTTAGGCAATATGTTTTCAAAATATTTCTTAAATTATAGGAGCAAATTTTGACTCTAACCTCTTTGGAAAGGAAAGAGATGCTGGGATTTTCATCAGTTCAGCAATGATATTGTCCAAATGTGGAAATGAGAATTTGAATCTACTTCTGTTGAAAAAGTTAAGAAATGGACTCACGGGATAAACTCTATTTGTAAATTTGGTAAATTCCCTCTTACAGACTTATCTTGTGGCTCTTAAGCCAATCTCCTTCTTGCTACCCCCAGGAGCAGAGGTATTATCTGCAGTCTCTGGTCAACTGCCCTCAAGAGAGAGGACAATTATTCATCTGGAAACAACCAGTATCATAAGACTGTATTTTCCTTCCTCCCTTTCACAAAACGGAGGATGGACTAGGGAGAAGCTAAATAAAAAAACATTTGTTGCTCTCTTTAGTTTCACAAAAAATGTCCACACCACCCTACCCCTCCCCCTCTTCCATCTGCAGTCTCTGGTCAACTGCCCTCAAGAGAGAGGACAATTATTCATCTGGAAACAACCAGTATCATAAGACTGTATTTTCCTTCCTCCCTTTCACAAAACGGAGGATGGACTAGGGAGAAGCTAAATAAAAAAACATTTGTTGCTCTCTTTAGTTTCACAAAAAATGTCCACACCACCCTACCCCTCCCCCTCTTCCCCATACTGTTTGTTTCCCATGTATTTCTTGCAGAAGAACTACACTGCTTGGGAAGTACATGACATCTTTTTGTCTCCTCCTTTCCCATTTTCCACTGCCTGTCATTAATGACTTCAGAAAACAAGCCTGATAAAGAATTCAATTTTCTTTTTCTGACTTTCTCCCCTGAGTTGTCTTCTTTTCTTTTTTTTTTCCTGCTCTTTAACTTTGCAAATGAGAGGATGTGGTCCTAGACTGTCACTGGAAGACAGAGGCACAGTGTTTACAGATACAGTGATGTACTACCTTAATTCTACCCATCAGAGTGTAAACAGATGCTAAAACAAATGGATACTAAAAAACCAGCCAAAACTAGATAATGAACATTTTTGTAAGTAGCGTGAGAACCAACATAAATCCATGTTTTCTGTCTAAAATAATCCATCTCTATTGATCCTTTAACCTAATTTTCTCTGACGAAGATTCGATTTCCAAACCCAGCAAAGCACAACTTTCTCTGATGTTATTAGATCTTGTCCAGTCCTTCACAGACTTACGGTATTTAATTTACTCCCTATATATATATATATATTAACTTCCTGGACTTTTCAACACTGGCTTCAATCTAGACAGTAGACAAATTGAGTGAGATCTGTTTTCCTCTGTATTGTATATAGATCAGACTTGGAGATGGCAGAGAAAATTAAACATGAGTTGTCCCCATAATATAAAATGCAAAAGCTTGGATACTCAACTGCTGTATCTATGAGTTTATTCCAGAGTTGGATAGCTGCTTACAAGTGCAAGCTTTTATGCAGAATTTGTTCTCACTTTCTAACGTTATAAGTAACTCACCTATTTATACTAGTAAAGGTCTTCTGTGAACAAGGGCTACCTTGAAGCGTTTGATACAATAGGAGTTCATACAACCCTAAAAATAACAGGTTAGTTTGTACTAGCCCCCTGGCACTGGGTCATGTACCCACGCCGGGACACAGAGCATGGACCATGGTGTCCTCAAACGAGTCAGAGGAAACAGAACAGCTGCAGCACAGCACAGAAGCCAGAAGTGTCCATTAAACTTGCTGGAAAAAGAAAGGGAAGAGGAAAATAACAGGTATACGGAGAGCTCAGACCACATCTAGCTAGAAAAAAAAGAACAACAAACCAATGATTAGAATAAGACTTAAAATTTAGGTGTTTGGAAGGGAGTTTAAACAGACACTGGAAGTAGATTGGAACAGTATTACCGGTGATGTCACTCTGAAACTGACTTTCAGATGACTTTATTTGGTGGTTCATGAATGACGTTGGGACAGAAAAATTGTTGTTGACACACTACTAAGAGATAATGTCAGAACTCAGTAGATTCAGAATAACAGACAGGAAGAGCAAGATAACAGTGAGGACTAGAATGATAGGAAGTGGTGTAGTTAAATGGGAAGTCTATCAGTTGAAAACAATAGTGAAAGAAAAGGATCTGCAAGTTATTTTTCAGAAGTCCACAAGCTGCCGATGACACAGTGATGAAAAAAAGACATGAAAAAGCCCAGAGATTTTGCATAGAATACGTGCAAAATTCTGGTTAAGTGTGCTTGAAAAGATATCTTTCAGCTGCAACTGGGTGCAATAAAAGAGTAAGTTGGGTGAGATAAAAGGAACCATAGTAAGGATCCTGCAAGACTAGCTTATCTTGGTTAGCTCAGAAAAATACAATCTGACAGGATAAGATTATTCACCTTAAAAGCATTAAAAGGTAAATACCCAAGAAAAGAACTCTGCTAAAAAGCAACATTCACAGGACAAGCTGTCTATAGATATATTTAAGTAGACTCACATAAAAAGATTTCTGATCATCAGGCAAATGAAGCCCTAAGAACATGCTTCCAGTAGCACAGGAGAGGTGGGAAATTCCTACATGACTTGATAAACTTATGAAGGTTGCACTTGACAATACATTGTTGGATTCAGTGACCATGGAGATAGTTTCCAGACCTGTGTCATAACAGTAGATTCTACAGGGTCATTTTAAAAGTCCCAGAATTCCAGATCTATATTACTTGTAAAAACAGAGTTTCTACAGAATAACCTTTCTGGAGGAAGTTTGAAGATAAGAATGGTTTCTTTTTAAAGTTTTCTTTTTGGTACAAAATATAAATTATAACATAAAATATTTTTCTACCAACTTGTAATTTTAAAAATCTGAATAATTGTGCTCCAATCCAAAGCAAGAAAAATGAAAACAAAAATTCAGACTGAGTGACCTAAATGTGAGAGGACCAAGGGCTTTTTCCCTTGAAATCAATCTGTTTTATTCAGACCAGAGAAAGTACAAATTATGACCAGTTTACAAGCATTTAGACATATGAAGTGTACCAACAAGCACTGAGGTTGATACATTGCTAATTATTCTCTTGGTTAACAAATTTGAAAGAGAACACAAAGACTGAACAAAGAGAAAAAGCAAGAAACATCCATCTGTAAATGTGTATTTTTGGTGGGGGGCGCGTGGGGAAATCTATAAGTGGTGTTGACAGGGTCTTGGGAAGAAGAGCACCTATCCTATTTGCTTTGCAAATAAAACAGAAAATCTGTATTCCAGGCTTTTCAGACCAGTGCTTTTATAAAATTTCAATTCAGGAGAGCAATACATTAAAAAAAATTGGGGAGGGGGAGGCAATAAGAGAAAAGAAGAAAAAAAAGAAAAAAAGAAGAAGAAAAAAAATTTTGGAACTTTGTTAGTTAAAGGAAGGATCTTGTCCAAAATTAGAGTAAACAACCTCAGTCTTGGAATAATTTCAATAAATATAAGAAACATTAAACCTCTTTAGAAGCCCAAGACCACTGATTAGTTGTTAACACAGTTACGTTTTTCTTCTCCTATGCAAACATTTAAATATATCCATAACAAGCCTCAGGTGAGCAATATAATTAAACCTAAATTGAGTTCTGTGCACAGAGCCAGAAAAAGGCATTTGAATCATATCAGTTAACCTTAAATCTGAGTTTGCCTGCCGTGAAAAGTGAGTGAATGCAACAGTTTATCACTGCAATGAGCTTTAGGCAGAATATTTGATATCCAAAATCCTTGGTTTTATTTAACTTCTGAAATTTCACTGAACTCTGACAATGCCATATCTTATATGCAGTGATTAACATCTGGATAAGTCTTTCCAATGTAATTTTTTTCAGTTTTCTGAATTTCCATGATCCAAACTCTCACCAAAAAAAAAAATCTAAACATGTTTTTAGTGCCAGCTACAAACAACTATAAACTAAATGATTGAAAGGCTGTTTCAAAATCCCAGAAGCCAGTGAGAGTCTTTGTACTGAACAGAGCTCATGTCAAAACAGTTCGTAGGGTAGTGATGGCCAGCTTCCTAGCTGGCTAGGCTACTAATCTTATTTCGGTTTTAATGATGGAGCTTTACGTGCTGAAGTCCTTTCCTTATCACATAAAAGGCCTATCTCACCACAGCAATGATTATGCTACATCCCCTGGGTATTTCAATATTCACCTTAGAAAAAGAAGTGCTTGGAAGTGGTCCTTAGGTCCAATTAATTGCTCTGCCAGCTCTGCCCATACTCACTGTAAGGTAGGGAGTAACTTGCACAACGTTTATTAATCATAGAATCATAGAATCATA
>NW_009231537.1:0-48178 GCF_000690835.1 Fulmarus glacialis
CAGGACTCTGGGACACATCTCATCAGGCCCCATAGACTTATGTATGTTCAGGTTGTCACGAACCTGATCTTCTCTTACAGTGCAAGGGACTTTGCTCTGCAGTCCCCATCTTGTGGTCCACCCCCTCGAGACGGTGCCAGCGAACACTGAGGCAAAAAAGTTGTTGAGTACCTCAGCCTTCTCCTCGTCCATTGTTACTAGTTTGCCAGTCTTGCTCATCGGGGGGGGTACACTTTCTTTGACCTTCATTTTCTGGCTGACATACCTGTAGAAGCCTTTCTTATTATTCTTTGTGACCCTTGCCGAGTTCAGCTTTATCCACACCTTTGCCTTCCTGACTCCATCCCTATACAACTGGGTAGTGCCCCTACACTCTTCCCAGGATACCTGTCCCTGCTTCCGCTGCCTGTGCATTTCCTTCTTGCCCTTTAGTTTGACCAGCACATCTCGACTCAGCCATGCCGGTCTCTTGCCTTCCTTGCCTGATTTCTTACACCTAGGGATCGAGAGCTCTTGCGCTCTGTGGAAAGCATCCTGAAAGATCTGCCAACTCTGTTCTGCTCCCTTGTCCCTGAGGGCAGTTTCGCAGGGGCTCCTATTGACTAATTCCTTGAAGAGCTGGAAGTTTGCTTTCCTAAAATTCAGGGTCCTGACTTTACTCTTTGCCTGACCCATCTCCCTCAAGACTGCGAGCCCCACCCATGCATGATCACTGCAGCGCAGGCTGCCTCCAGTCTTGACATCACCGATTAGCTCACTTGCATTGGTGACCACTTGCCTTGCATCAGGTCCAGTATTGCATCTCCTCTAGTAGGGCTGTCTATTACCTGGCTTAAGAAGTTATCCTCAATGCATTCCAGGAGTCTCCTGGGTTGCTTACAGCTTGCTGTGCTACTTTTCCAGCAGATGTCGGAGTGGTTGAAGTCCCCCAGCAGGACAAGAGCCTGTGAGCACGATGTCTCCTGTAGCTGAAGTAAGAAGGCTTCATCAATAGGCTCCCCTTGATCGGACAGCCTGTAGTCAACACTAACCACAAGGTTCCCTTTGTTGCCTCGATCTCTAATTCTTACCCATAAGCTTTCGACCTGCTCGTGGCTATTCTTCAGAGACAGCTTTTCACACTCTATCCATTTCTTGATGTAGAGGGCAACCCCTCCGGCCCTCCTTTCTCACCTGTCCCTTCTGAACAGCTTGTAGCCATCGATAGCCACACTCCAGTCATGGGATGACCCACCAAGTTTCAGTAATGGCAACTAGGTCATAGATTTCTAGCAGCATGGTGGCTTCCAACTCCTTCTGTTTGTTGCCCAAACTCCCATCGGCTTCAGCCAGAGTTAAAGTAGAATGTGAACAAAATCCAGAATGGCTCCCTAGGCTGCCTAATAAATTTTACGCAGTTGTTGCTGGTTTTAGCAATTTGGTTTTTAGACAAATTATAGAGATATGGAAAGTGGAGGAGCCAGAAGAGAAAGAGAGAGAACTGTTTTGTCTGGACCAAAGGAATGCTGTTACAACATGTTCTTTAAATAATAAATTGACATTGTGAGTTCAAAAGAAATGAAAATGAAAATATTTTTCTTTCTCAGTATCACTTTGAAACAACCAATTTTTTTGCATCTTTCTCCCCATGAAATGGATAATTTTCATCAGAATTCAAATGTTCATGTGCAAAAATGTTGCCCTCCCATACTGTGTTTTAAGCAAGCAAACTTTTTCACAGATTTGACAAGCTTTGTTTATTTGTTTACCATTTGGAATTTCCAAGCATATGCCAGGTACATCATCAAAAAACAGAAACAGCTGTTCCTGCTCTGCTGAGTATAAAGAGCAAATTTAAAGACAATGCTGCAGTTCCCAAGCTGGTCATAAGGGTTTTGTGGTGAGGATGAGGATAATCTCCTCAGGCTTCGGGACCTACCTGGCAGCCTCTGGAAAGCAATGAAGATGACGGGGTACAAGGATCAGGATTTTGATCCTTGCATCTGGCTAGGCTTATTTATGAAAGAGCACAGATACAGGATGAAGGTCAGTGAGAAGGACAATTTCACCCACGCGGGACAAACAGGACACAAGCAGAGCAATCCAGGTGCCCAGACCTGAGGGTACCAAGGAGATAAACTCAGCTATGACTCACATCCAAGAGCAGACCCTTCTGGAGCAGCAGCAAGAGGTCAAGCAGCATGGCCAAAGGTGACCTCAGATGCCTCTGCGTAGGCATTTGAATTGCTCCTGGGGCGTTTTGCCTTCCCCACTTCCTGCCTCCCGACGCTGCTCCGGTGACCGCTCAGCCCTTGGGAGCAGCACTGGAGCGTGAAGCCACAGGCTGCTTTTCCGGGGAATCATCCTCTCCTGGAGAAAAACAGCTTCCCAGTCACTGCGGGCCGGAGGGGCACTGCACTGCCAGCCGTGTTCAAGTGCAGGTTGTGGCTGACTGTTGCCAGAGGAGTAATTAGGACAGAGCCAAGCAAGCAGCAGCTCCTTTTACTCAGGGTTTATTCTTTCATCTTTTGATTGTGGCTGCTAATTGAGGTGTTAGCATGGCTGTGGTCGCATCAAACCCAACATCAGATTTGCCCCTGGCTCTACTGTGAACTTTGTGGTGTCCAGAGGAAGCCTAAGTGCTACATGGAGAAACCTCTTCTAAGAGGGCACAGACCTAACAAGAGAGAAAACAAGACAAAAGCTCATTATTTTTCCTCTTGAAAATATATATATAGACACTGTATTTTTAGGTATTTTTTAATCCTGATCTGTTCTACCTGAAACTTAGTTTCTCCAGCTGGATGTCTTCAGCTCCCGCGCCTCCCATCAGCTAGGCCCACCGTGGAAATCTGAAAATGGCCTACAACATTTGGAGGCTCTAATACAATTACTGGAAATACAGCAAGATCCACAGGGCTATCTAGATTGACCATTAAATTGTATTACATGCAGACTACAAAGTGAGAAAGCCAGAGGGGAAAATGACACTACACATCAGCTTCTATACTATTGGATTGTATAGTTGCAACCCAGACAAATTAGGCAATCACATGGGCAAATTCAACATCATCTTGTTAAGAGCTTGTTTTCAATCCAGTTCCTAAAGTGCTTTAGGACCCAGACAAATAGAGGCTCTTCAGTTGTTAGCCACTCATTGGGTTGCACACTGCGATGACTTCACTACCTATTTCAATTCGTTCTAACTCAGCCCCAGGGAGAAAAAATGACAGCATAATCAACTTCAGGAAGTTAGTTATTTGGGTGAAAATATGAAGCATGAAGTAGCATGAAGACACAATGAGTCTATTTGAAACTGATAATCAAAAATACTTATGGCTTGAATCTCTTCATCAATGTGCTTTTGCTATTATTTTTCAGTGTTGTGCGGCATAAATAATCTATGAGACTGTCAAATTGTAAGCTGGTTTTGTTTTGGTAGCATGATCACTTCCTGTGTCTGTGACTACCTCCTTCTGATCGATGGTGGGAACTCTTGAGGAAGTTTGGGGTCAAACACATGGGATGATTTCAATTGGCTGATTAAGCAAGTTATCATTGAGGATGATGTTCCAGCCTGAGGTGCTTCCTCATACGTGGCACTTAACTGTATGTGTAATGTTAAGGGACTTACCGTAGCTTATAAGCACAAAATGACCAAATCAGGAAGCTGTCTCACACCTCCATTTTGCATAATTTGCTCCTAGAGTTTCAGTGGTTTGTGACACCACCACAGATGAAGGCATTAGAATGCAAGCTTCCTTTAATTATGCAAAACAAAACCAGCACTGCACTGCTTCCAGAAGGATTTAACATCTAGCAATTTTGGGCAATTCAAAAGGTCGAGGAGTTCATACTAGCTGTGCTTATACTGATAGGCACTTGGGCCTTACACACATTTCTCCTTTCCATTCATCTCCCCATCTTTCAGCCCCCTCCCTCCTGGGTCCTCTTAGCAATCACATGCCACTTGGATGGTCCTTAAAGCACTAAAAAGCTTTTCATGGAGCTATTACAACAGCGAAAATGCATCCAGGATACATGATCTGACATCAAAACCAGTGACTATTGGCAGGGGCTTCTCTTTACTCATCCCCCTTTCAACTACTTTTATGGTCTTCTGATACTTTAAATCAAAGTCTTTCTGCTGACTGGCATGCATTTCCAAGTTGACTGCTAGGGACATTTGGTTTAGGCAACGTGCCTTATCTGTTTTTTCCCTACGTCAGCTGGTGGGGAAAATCCCACCCATACCAAATATTTAGAAGATACTATTATCTGCCTATCTTTTTATTTGCATTGAGCATCCTTTGTTTGAGACTCAGAAGAGCTGTACGATTCAGGAACAGGAAGAGCAGAGACAGACAGGCTGGGACTGTACAGGGAACTGAGGAAACTCTAAAGAAGAACAACGTGTTCCGTGTTGTGTCCTGGTTTGGCTTCGGGGTAGTAAGTGCTGATTTATTCTCTGAGGCTTGGACAGGAACTGCATGTATGTCAGCCAAGAGAGTTTGGAATATCTGGGCAACACCTGTGGATTGATTTGCTTTCTTAATAAGCTGGTTTCCAGCCATCCAACTCTGCAAGAACTGCAGACCCTATTACAGTGATTACAGTCACAGAGGGACTTTTTGGTGTTGTGGGACCAATGCCCTGCTTTCAATTAGAAGAACGCTTCTAATTCTATTAAATGCTTATTGGTATTTTGAAAGGAGTATATATTTTTGTGAATGTTCAGAGTATAGTTTTCATTTCCACTAAACCAACTTTGTGTTGGTCTGCTGGTATAAAAGGGTCTTCAGATGATCCTAGAGTGTATTATACAGTACAGATCTATCATCCCCAGTATGAGACGCAAACATCTGACTCTGAATGCTTACTATTAAAACTGAAGGATTTTTCTTAACAAACTAAAAAAAGTGCATTGCAAGTAACTTTCTGAACTTCTGAGGAAAATTTTAAAAATAGTAGTGATGGTTACTTCACTAGTAACCAGGTAATTACTTGAGAGTTACTTTCAAGGGGACAGAACACACACTGTACAGGGTCAAGCTGGTAATGGCTTGCAGATATTAGTTAATGAAGCAAACCGTCAGGACCGGGCACTTGATATTTGAGTGATGTTTATTATGGTAATAGCCATTGAAGTCAATGTGAATAACTGTGACAATGGCATTGTGGAATTCCAGCCTTTTTTCCATATCAAATCACTTTCAGTGACAGGTGAAAGGGTGAGGCTCATGCTTGCTTGGCACACAAAGACACAATGGGCAATTGAGATTATGTTGATGATTTCTCTTTAATATGTCACCTGTGATCAAGATACTGAAAGCCAGATTCTGCCTTCAGATACAAGTATGCAAATTTGTGTCTTAAAACTTTGTCATTGTTCCTGGGAATGCAGTGTCACTGTTCTCAGATTGTATCTTCAGTCACAGCTTGGGCAATCTTCACAGCAGCTTGCACAAGAATGAAGAGACTTTAGTTAGGAGTCCTTTCAGCCGGTTATCCATCAGATGAAGTGAGGGGATCTACATCTGTAGCCAACCCGGCTACGCTAATGTAGCTCTTTTGCATCTCTTTTCATTATTCCCATTAGTAGCGTCACAATCAGCACTAAATACCATTTTGGCTATTTTGATAATAGAAGAAAAGGCATCGGTTTTTTTTTTCCCCAGTGATTTTCCTGGCTGGAGCAACCTCTGAGTAATGTATTCACAAAGTAAAAATGTTGAGAAAGTTCATGACTGAAAGAGTGATGGTGAAATCACAGGAAATAGGCAGAGAGAGTTTCCATAGGCAGATGGAAATAACATTTGTGAATGAAGAATCTATATAACTTATTAACACAAAGCTTGGCTGAGACCTCTTCTATGATTAAATATCACTTCCTGCTAGTGCAAGGTACCCCATCTCATGTAAATGCACCTGTGAGCTCTGGAGAGGGAAACTGTCTAATGAACAGTCTGATGGATCACCCAGGCCAAACTTGCTGCTTTTTTGCGTTGGAGATGTGCTTGAGCACAATAAACCCACATTGGGTAAGACCTGTCTATAGTTTGCCTTTTGAGAATCACTCAAAGGTCTGACCAGTAACACCAAACCACTGGGGATGTCTATTGAGTTTGGACAACCCTTATGAGAATATTGGGTTTAGAAGAAGGTCATGTCTAGGATCACAGCCCATCTGCCAAACCCCAGATTTACAAACCTAATATGTAGCTAGGTACCAGGCAGTCCCCCTTACTGTGTAGGTGCCTGTTTTCATTAGTTGCCTCCCTAGCCTGACACATCCCTTGGAATGGGTCTTCAGGCTCTTACACATGCTCCGAGGACTGATCTGGGAGATGGCTTGAGAATTGTATCCAAAGCCTCCCACTCCCTGCTCTCCAAAATTAGTCATGGTATCTGTTTCATCCATCTGCTTTCTTCCCAATAAAATGAGAGGCTCTACAGTTGAAATTCCCTTTTCTACATCCCACAGAGGTGCCCTAGCTGCAAGATTTCATATAGTTCAGAAGACTAGGCCATGGAAAAGCCTGGAATGCAGTATCTCAAGGCCTAAGGGAGAACCTATGTCCCTACCTAACGGTTATATCCACCTGGCAGGCAACGTAGCACTGGATTACAGCCCCAGCTTTCTCAGTTCCTCATATGTTGGATCCTTCATGGCTGAGGAAAAACACCAACTCTAGGAAGCCCTCAATACCTCTGCTCCTGTGAAACCCTGAGAGTGAACCCTGCACACTAAAGATTTGCCTGCAGACTCCTTTATTTTCTTCCTTTTGTTTTGAGTTTTGGGCCAATCCGGTATCCCTTAAATCAATGGGAATCTTTCCATCAGCTTGGATGGACATTAGATCAGGCACCATCTGACTGGAAAAAGTGACATCACACTTCTAATAACATAGATATTATGAATAGCTTGGCTTTATGTAGTGCTTTTTAACAGAAAAATTTTGTAGTTTTAACCTCTGTGTGCAGGATTTGCTTTTACCAACCACTGAAAACCAACCACATGTGGGGAGAAATGTGACTGTAATTAAACAATTCATAGCAAAGTTATATTATGATAGCACATCTCTGCAGTTTATGAAGCTCCAGGCAGCAGATGATATTATAACAACACAGCGAAGATATGTGGTGCAAAGCCAGGTGAAAAGTGTGATCTACATTATTTTTTAAATCTCAATTCGTTGCCTATGTTGGCATTTTTACTAGAAAAGGTCATTAGGAATTCTTTGGGTTTTTTTTCCTTCTTGTCTCTCCTGCATGAACTTTCATTTCTGAGCAAGTTTAGTTTCAACTGTCCTGTTAATCTGACTAATATTTCTCATTTCATCCCCTTCTGCCTTTGTAAAGGAATAGTAAGTGAAATCGATGATCAGTCTATGTGCAAATCTGTTGCGCAGTGACATTTTTTTTTATAGACTATATTTGAAAAATTCTTTATATTTTGCAATCAGAGGATGAAGGAATCTTTATAGATTTCAAATTTTGAGACACATTCTGAATCATTTGCAGATGGACTCAAAAACCAAAAAGGAATATACTTGCTTAAAGAGACTATGTCTTTCCCTCGGGATATTCTAATACTGGAACTTAAAGAAAAAAATACCTGCTCTTTCCTCCCTTTTTCAGGCAGCTATGTTCCAGCACAGTAACACTAAACTTTCAGATTATATGCACCTGTCAACACATGCTTGCTTTCTTCATTCCCTTAATTTTAACAATTACTTGTGTGTTTCCTAGAGATGCTATAATGTGATGAAGAGCTGCTGATTCGAACTTACCCTGCTACAAACAAGGAGAAAATGAAAAGTTGTTTCCAAAAGGCTAAAGCGGGACAGTAAAAGCATTGAGTGATTGTAACTGTCCAGGTCATCCATGTGTTTGGACAGCTGAGTCGAAATGCATGGGGTCTGTGTTATGAAGGGGTTGCAGCTGCAGGGTACCTATAAAGGGCACTGAGAGGCTGGAAAGAATTTCTAGCAGGGATTTTCACTTCCAGAATGAAAGCAGTGGGATTTAATTTCAGAGAAAATATTACAGAAGCCTACTCTCCCCTAAATACACGTAATGCAAGTGAAGTATGCGAGCACTGGATCCAAAAAACAAAGGCATTGGCAAAGTCAAAGCATTGAGGGATGGGAGGGGTTTTGTCAGCTGTAGATTAGTTTGCTGCAGGCTTCTTGCCGTGTGCCTCCCAATGCTGCCTCTACTGGATTGAAATTTACTTCCATAGGACAATCAATTAATGTTATTAATAATGTTATTATGAATCTGACATTAAGGATCAAAACCAAGCAGCTAGGATGTGAGTCAGCTGCAGAAAAGGGGCCTGAAAAACCTCTGTCCTTAGGCAGTAATAAAAAACAGAGGAATGGCATTTTCCATCAGATCTGAGCTGAAAGCTTTGCGAAAGATCAGGCAGGACACCAATTCCATTGTGCTCCATCTTTGCCAGGATATGGACTTCTTATATCTCCCTCTTAGATCTCACACTCAGACTGATTTTTGTTTTGGATAAACTGGCTTCCAGTAGTAAACACAAACTTCTCATCCAAATTTTCAGCTCCAAGTGAACATGACTTTTTCTTGTTTAATTCTACAGCACATCTGCCAGATGAAGTCTGTTTCCTTGACTTCAGTGATAGTAAGGTTGAGCTTGTCATAAATATAATTTAAAAAAATATAATTAAAAAATATAATTAAAACATTAAAACAACAGAAGCAGAGCTACACGCCACAGCAGCAACTTCAACAGTGCGTTCTTTTGCCCCCTTGCTGCCTCAGTTTCCCATCTGCATTCCCAAATGCTCCCACTAGCATTTCTAAGCCAGAATGCAGCCTAAACTTATGGTTGCCATAGGAGTTCATGCCACCGATTAGTTTTATATGAATCCAGATAAATTCCAGTTTCTTCTCCTCCCTCAAAGTCTTCGGTTTTTGCTCTCTGACTGCCAGCTCCCTCTTCCCACACACCCACACCAAACGAAACACTCTCCTCTCCTTTTTAACAGGTTGTCCACCACTCTGGAGAATAAACCTTCCTTTTGCCCCCTTCCTTTTGGGCTGTGGCAGCACCCTAACAAACCATGCTGTTTCCTTCACACACTCTTCTGTGGCTCTTAGTCCAACCAATTCTTTTCTTCTTCCCATGGGCTAGGCTGTACTCCCTGCTTTTTCTGAGGGATTTCCCAGTCTGCATCAAAACATTCACAGCAAAATCTGCCTTTCCTTTCTTCACTTTAGACCTGAGGTTACCTTTATATTTCCTAACAAACCTGGTGTTAACCAAGTGCTCCCCACCTGTTGACTTTATATTTACTCCCTTTCCAGGACTGCTAGGCTAGACCTAGCCAAGTGCCAGTCTGAGGCTCACTTAAAAGACCAGATCACTTGGTTGTGCCAGGGAAAACAGAATGGATTAAACTAGGCTGGAATGATCATCATTAGTGGTTTTTATTTTAAGGTGAGAAATGCGCATTTATAAAATGCCAAAAGAACATCACCTTCCTCAGTTTTCACATAAAGTTCATGATATTATATGTTAATACTAATATTTGAAGGAGGTTTGCATAATTTATGTGCAATTAGCATATAAGTGATTCCTGCTATAACAGTGAAAGAAATCACTGTATTTCTGGAAAAAGTTATAACTTTTCTTGCTCTCTCTTCATTAAGGCAATTAAATATGAGTTGCCACAAGAACCTAAAGCTTTCCATCTTTAACGTGAACTGTATTTGGCCATTTTCTGTACTTTTAAGAACTACTCTGAGGAAAAAAACAAGGAAAAAATGTCACCCACTGAATTTTCTGTTTGACATTTATTCTGCTGGAAAACACACAAAACCCCACTTGCTTCTTCTAAGGGATCTTTTAGGCTGTGACAAGCAGTGTGCACAGGAAAATCATATGCCTATTTTTTTGTATGTAGGGGTGGAGGACGGTTCAGGATGGCAATTTCCAGCAAAGCCAAACTGGTGACAGTGAGAGGCACAAAGCTGCTCGTCGCTGTGCAGCCCACCACCCTGGCTGCCAGCCCACTATTGGAGGATCCAAGTTTGGGGTGGCTGCACCTTCAAAGGTGAAGCCCTACCCTTCGGTGCTGGGAAAGTCAGGATGTTAACCTCTCATCACACGTTGCTTTGTACTCTGCCATTTGGACCGTTTTGGACAGCAGCATCACTGTCTATGCCAAAACATGTTAGCTTTTCACTTGTAGTTAGAGACCTCCACTGGGCTTTTCAAGTCCAACATTGCAAATTTGCTGGCAGCCACAGCAGTCTCTAAACCATTTCCTTTCCTATGGGTGTTCAGGACACGTTCCGCATTTTTTTTTGTCCCTTCCCTTTAATATTTTAAAAATAAATGCTTGGAGAAATTGGACCTTTGGGATTAGGCATAGAGCAGGGCTCACCGACTGTGAACTCTGCAAATGAAAGCAACAGCTGACATTATCATGGATACCTGTTGGGCCTTTTCTTCTGATACTTACATAGCTTTAAGTCAGTCAACATCTGTCTGACTATAACCAGAATCGAGCTAAAAGACATGCAAATGCTACCCTGGGCCACAGAGGCAACATTTTAATCTATGAAGAAGATGGGTATAAGCTTGCATTCTTCAACTAATTTATCTTTCTCTCTCCTCTTTTCCTTCACATTTGATGACACTGATTTCTGGTCTGCTTGGAAGCACTAAATACATACAGCGTGGCTAACAGGAATGTGGTGGGTTTGAACGATGTTGTCCCAGAAGGTCCGCGAGGTCTATCAGCTGAGAGGAGACAGAATCATTGGGGTGCATTGAAAGTTCATGATTTACACTTAAATGTAGGTTGAATAACAACAATGATTTCCTATGGCCTGTTAGACTGTGAATAGGAGCCCACAGCAAAATAAGTGGAGAACTGTAAAGTTAGGATGTTTAAAATCAGCCTAGGACAACACATTGCATGAAGTGCTGTGAAAAAAAAAGAAGGGACTAAATGACCAAACCATCTCCAGCTTCTGTGAGTCGATGTCTTCACCCGTTTTTAGCTTGTACAATTAGAATAACTGTTTTGTCAGTTAGTCACTAGAAACTCATTTGCTGGAGAGATTGTTCTTGGCTAACAGCTCTAGGCAAGATCCTCTCCTGGTGTGCCAGAATTATTCCAAAGATGAACAGAGAGAGTGTAGGGACTAAATGACCAAACCATCTCCAGCTTCTGTGAGTCGATGTCTTCACCCGTTTTTAGCTTGTACAATTAGAATAACTGTTTTGTCAGTTAGTCACTAGAAACTCATTTGCTGGAGAGATTGTTCTTGGCTAACAGCTCTAGGCAAGATCCTCTCCTGGTGTGCCAGAATTATTCCAAAGATGAACAGAGAGAGTGTGTTCACTAGTGCCATATATAGTTGTCCATGTAATAATCTGTGCTTAGTAAATCAAGCCTCTCTGCTAAATATATAGGAAGATCTTTACCTTAAAAAATCAGCAAGAAAGGAAAAAAAATCAGTAGAATTTGGGCAAATAAATCTCACAGGCTCCTATGTTACTGTTAGCGTGGAGTGCTGTACAGAGGAATGCTGCATAAGACGTACTATAGCTCACTGTGAGTAGTAAAATCCAAGTTCTTTAACTCTAACCTCATCATTTTTTCTGCTGAAGTCAAGGCTTTTTTGTGACATCCTGGTTGATGTCACAGAGAACTACTCCCTGCTGGCTGAAAGATGGCAATAAATTAAAAAAAAAAAAGTAAATCTGATGTTTACAACTTTATAACTGGTGAGCTTTAAATGAAAAAATTAATTTCAATTCAATTATGCGTTGATCATAATGAAAGTAACATGGAGGCTTTTCAGCTCTTTCCTCTCAAATTTGCCCCCCTGCAGTCTCATGAAAAAAAAAGACATGAAAGCAGGAAAATTATATTAGGGACACTAAAAATGACCATCCCCTAAGACAAAAATGTTCAAATTGAATCAATTTTCATCTCATTTGAGTGAAAAATAGAAAATATCCAGTGATAGGTTTTGTACAGGAAAGAAAAAGTCATACTTTTCCATCAACGTATTTTCAAAGAAAACTTTTCCAGAAGAGTTATGTTATTTGCCTAAGTGCGGAAATGATTATCAGAAGTACTGTTTTATTAGTAGCAATGACAGAAAGACTTGACTATAAAATAATGTTTCTGTATATTTCAAGGTAGGAGTGCTTCTCTGAGTTGCATTTCAGACAATGAGAAGAAGGGAAACTCTTGGCTTAGTTTTTTTAAGTACAATTGTTTATAACAATAGTTTTAGCCAGTGACCATGCACCATCTGATATCTGCTATCTGATACAGAGGGTATCACTAACATTTTTTTCTGACTGAGGCAAAGTTGAGTAGTTTGCGATATACTGTTCTTGAAGGCTAACCTCTCACTGCATCCTACAAGCTTTCTACTGACATGTGAGATATTAGTATGTGAGAAATAACATTTATTCTACATTCTGTGAATTGTTTCTCTTGAATATTGGGAAAGGTAAGCTTTCTTCAGTAATTTCAACTGTAATACTATGCTGTCATAAAAAACATTAGTTGGGATTGAATTCTACACAGGCATACTGAGGTTTTCCCATCTTATGGTGGGAACAGTAATCAACCACTCCAGTTACACCAAGGTCTGCATTGTCTAAAGCCCATAAAAAGAGGCTGGTGTTCGAGACCAGCCTTGAGGGAGTGAGATCATCAGTGTGAGAAGAGAAAAGAAGGTTATGGCAGAGGAGATGCACACTATATCTTTGTCTGTAAAGGGATTTGCTACAACAGATAATATAAAAACAAGGAAAAGGTTTGATGATACAAATATGTAAATACAAATTATTATGTCTGATTAACTGTGAGAAAACAAAATTTATAACAAGGGAGAGAACCAATCCTCAACTCTAATTCTGGCTGCTTTTAACAGCTGAAGTAGCCGTTATTTATGGGGGAAAAAAATTGTTTTGTTACAAATTCAGTCTTGTGTCAAAAATGGCAGCAAACATTTGCCCCGACATTCGTTGGAGTCTCAGTGTTGGGATGAGCGACATATCACAGAGGCTGTGGGGATTTCCTGGGGGAGATTCTTCAGTGCAACATGGCAGACGATGCTGGACAACCTCCCCTATCGAGGTGCAATTACAAGGCCATGACAACAATTGAAGTGGAAAGCACTAATGACTAGTTGAAAGAACTGATGACCTAAAGCCAAGAGCTCAGCCAGCCAGTAGCAATGTGGAAATGCCCCTTGCCAAGGTCCTTAAAGTTATCGTAGGATTTCCTTTTTTAGAGTTAGCACAATATTTTCGCTTTTTCTATAGTTATGTATTCTGGATGTTTCTAAAAAATGTGTGTCTAGTACCTCAATCAATCAAAAAACTATAGTTTTACCACTCTCTTTACAATCTAAGCTGATTCATTTTTATTGGGTTTTTGTTAGGAAAAAAAAGATTAGAAACTCAGTCTTGACTCCATAATGCCAATGTCAAACCTCCTGCTCGTTTTGATGGGGCCAGAATGTCATGTAGGCATCCTGAATATTTCTTATATGTTTATGTTCTGCATCAGCTAAACCATCAGTTGTTTGCTGGTGGTTTTAAAATTAATTCAAATAAGTCTCATTCTGATAAGTGGGTTGGTCCTTCCTTCTTCCTGTGCTGCGTTTGCCCCTGTCATTACAGGCATACAATAAGAAGACTTCTCTGCCACAGATGTTTACAATACAGTCTGTAAATAATGGATTTCCATTGTTTACTCAGAGTAAAAAAAGACTTTTTTTATGCAGACCTACAAGGTTTGCAGAGCTGGCGTCAGCCTCCCCACGCACAGAGTCTCCTAGCTTCCGGGAAGAAGCCCAGGGCATCCTCTCATCTTGTAAAATGTTTCTGCCAGAAGCATTTTAAAAACGTTTGACAAGGAGAAACGTGCAAAATAAAGCATTTCAAAGGAGGAGGAAACTAGAAAAGGGGGGTGAAAAATTGAACCCTGCAGGAAAAGACTTCAATTTCTCTAGTGATACCAGCTGATAAAGTGTTTGAGGTCCAGTCTGTAAATGGCGACTCCCACACATGGAGTTTGTCTTCATAAGTAGTAAACATTTATATTATATTAAGTTAAAGCTGTACGTTTTAAAGTTCTGCTCTGCTAGCTTTGTACCAAAGTATCAAAGAGATAATTTACATCAGAAAAAGTTTACAGTCTAAAATTGTGGGTTTATTCCTTTGAATTTCTTTCCTTTCTAATTCTGGGAAAGAAACAGATGCTCGGGAGCAGCTAGTCTGGAGATGGGGTCTCATGATTGTTTCTTGGGTTCGGATGTGTTTGCAGTTGCTTCCCTTTATCACTGTGCCCAAATGTTTGCGGTATTTTTTACTTAGTTGAAATGACAGTTTGAGATACGCTGGTCAGCAGGGAAAAAATTTGTTACGACTCCCACACCTGTTTTATGATAACATTTGTATCTGGAGGCTGTTTTTCCACTTCTAAGAACTCAAGGGATATAGGCATGATGATGCCACGCACTGTTACACTCTGATTTCAAAGGTCCTGGCTATGAGAATGGAATTCACAGCCTTGTCTGAACCACTTATTTGCCCAGTGCCGCAAACAGGGAGTTTAGAGGCAAGGAGACTGGACACACAACACCAGAGCCTGTAAGACAGCCAAGAGGCAAATAGTGGGATTTATCTGAAACCCTGTCACTCTCAGGGACTGAGATGCTTTCCTGCAGCTCATCCTGAATAGTATGCCAGAGTGAAAGAGGAAACTATACTTTGAAGCCACTTCTAAAACTTAGGTGCCTGAGTCACCCATTCAAGCACAGACAGCCATCTCATTCTGTTCTCACAGGCCATATCTGCTGCTGCTCCTGGATGAGGAGATGTTGTCGCTCCTGTTTTTGTTTAATGCTTGTGGTTAAAGCACTTACCTAGGAGGCAAAGACCTGTGTGTGTTCAGGTCTCCTGAGGCTGAGGGGAACAGGGTGTCACCTTCCACATTCTCAGAAGATGGTCCATAGCAGGAAAAGTAGTAAGGTAAGGTGTCTCCTGGTCAAGATTAGCCACTGTCAGGCCAAGAGGAAGCTCGCAAGGCTGGAGAGTGATAACAAGCTGGAGCAGCATAACTGTATCTCAGTGAGATCTCTTGAAAGAGAGGTCCCTACATTTATGGGTTTTATTCATTGATTTTTTAATGCAAAATACACAAACACATTCCAAAAGGCTTTAAGTATCAGACAGATGCAAAGATGTTCACTTTATTCACAATGTCTAAATCTCTTCTTGGATTTGGATTTAGCCTGTTATTAGTTTCATATCCTACCCCAAATGTAAAACGTGAGATGCCCCCATTCATGCCTGCACAAGTTTATCTCTGAGCTCTGCCACAACCCTGAACTAGTCTCAGTTTTTCCTTCTTTTGGATATTTTTGATGTCAGTGTGGTCATCTCATACATTCTTCCAATAATACACTACTTCTTAACACCATAAGTAATAGTACCTCCATGGCAAAAAAAGGGCCAAGCATCTTTGCTCTCTTCTTAAAACAAGAAGGTACAAACAGCAAGAGACCCATCATGAGAGGTCATGCATGAAGCATTTCATAGATCTGGTACGCCACTGCAGAGGGAGTGGAAGCCCACATATCTGAATTGTTTCCTAATCTCTTTTTAACACTAACTTACATAAAATGCATCTGTCCAGAAATCTGGGCACTTTCATAAGGTTTAACATTCATGCAGCAAAGCATGTGGTGCTAATGCCCTAGAGCCACTTTCCAAAATCACTTTCTTTTACCATGTCTTATATATTTCTTCCCCAAAGTCCAAGAGAGTGGACGAACCTTCCGGGATTTCCAGAAAGACAGCCAATCTGGGTACCATCAGAGAGAAAATCTCACGATATTTCTATTTTCTTCTCTGGCCACTAGGCCATGGGTTTTTTTACCCATAAAAAGTGTGTCTCACTCCTTTCACTGCAGCCAGCTGCCATGTCTCAAGGAGAGGAAAGCAGCCCCTGGGGCGATAGAGGCCCACACTGTTAAATGCCACAGAGTTAGGAGATCGCACTTTAAGCATAGAACAGAAACTAATTAGAAAAAAGTGCAGGCTAGTGCTGAATGTTGGCCTAATATGTTTTTTTTTCCTGAAGCAAAGGTCTGAAGTCAGACATATTCTGCACTAATTAGAGTGCCTGAATGGTCCCAACATGTATCTTGCCACAGGAGCTCCCAAAGGTTTCCTTAAAATACCAGCACTGCCAACAGCGGGAAAAGCAGAGGCAGCAAAACTGCTGCTAGGTGAGTCCAGGGGATTGGGACGAGTCCCTCGGTGTGGGGCAGTGCCCACACATCGCTTTGAAACAGCCGGCCCACGGGCAACCTGGAGCCTTTGCTTGATAGGTATTTGGCAGCATGCTGCAGCAGGCAGCTGTAAAGGTCTGTCACAGCACTTAACTGAGGGGTCCCGCACTGTCAACTTAACTGTTGATCACCATCCTGCACCCAGAAACAGTCCCCAGAAGCTACAGGCAAAGGAACAACTGGCTGAAAGGAAGCTAAAAGTGTTGCTCTAAGGAGCAGGGTAGGATGCTCCATTGAGCTGAATCAGGACACCTTCTGATTATTAGAACCAGCCATAGCTTTTGGACAGGAGACAGAAAAATGTCTCTTGTCAGAAAGATGATGCTGCAGAAATATGTTAAATTCCACTACATTTTAAAAATCAGATTTAAATATGCTGTCTCAATTTTCCCAATTATGTTTGATGCACTCAAAATATTTTCAATTCCTCATTTAGATATATTTTCATGTTTCATTATGAAGTCTATATATCTAAATGCGTCACTAAATTAAACATATTAATATTTCATAAATTTTATCTGACATTATACTGCAATGTTTCAACATTACTGAAGGCAAATGCCGCAGCGTTATAGAAAAAAACCTTTTTCCTTGATGTAACACTAAGAATCTCAGTGACATGGAAAGTTTGAGTGTGTTGAATTTTCATTCCAGTTCAGAATGGAAACAGATGTCAAATCACTGTGAATTCTTACGGAATAAAAAAGCCATCCTTGACTGGCTCTCTAGACTGTAATTGTAGATGGCCCTTAAGCTGAGAATATTTTGAAGGTCAGCACAAGTGGATCTGTGGCAGAGCGTAACATCTAATGATGCCTTTGATTTCAAAACCAGCAGTGAACCAGCTAGCCAACTGACAAGCAGTAAACAGTTGCTTCCTGAAAGGGAAGAGAGGATTAGAGAAAAGGGACATGAGATCACCGTCTTGAAGCATCCTGAGTCAGCAAGTTAGGTGAGAAAGTTTGCTCTAGTCCCAAGAGCTACAGCTGCCTCCAGAAGTGCTGACTGGGCTCGTGCCGAGGCTTGTTCACCACCGACCAGATGCCCACGTGGCTGGGGGACTGCAGCTAGGTCCCGGCACCCAGGCAGCGTATGCATTTTGTAGTCACAGTGAACCTACAGCATCCTTGCTGACGCAGGGCGCTTTTAGATAAGAGTTGTGAGAAACTGGTGGCTGGAAAGCAGTAAGTACAGCTTGCAACAGCATCTCCCCAACTGAACTGCTGCTTACACAGTCACCTGCCTGCTGGCACGGGCAGCAAATCGTACTGGTGTCTAGCAGGTGCCAGTGCTGGCACCAGGACGGCCAGTGATGACAGCCCTGTTAGCCACTCCCTGCCCTCGTGGGTACCTGTCTGACCTGCAGAGAAGAGTTTGGAAGTTGAGTCGTGGTGTCACAGCTAGCATAAAAAGAAGTGGGTGGTTAAAATAGCAAGGTAGCGCCTTCCTAGGATCTAAATCAGAGTTTTTAATTGCGATGGGAGTTGCAGCTGGATTAACTGTGTGTGTAATGTGGCCAGACCAAACCAAGACATATTTCCTGCTCTGGTGAAGAATTGTCCTGGGGTGTTGCTACTGTCAGTGGAAAGTAAAATGCAGCACTGTCACGGGGCACTGCCTGCCGGTGAAGGCGGGGAGCTGGGTGCTCTCTGCTCCCTTGTGAAAGCGCACCGGTGTGAGCAAAGGCTTCTTTCCAGCTCAGATAGTCTCAGAAATGATCTGTGTGCTAACACACACACACTTTGACTCCTTAATCCTAATACCAATATTGCTTTGTTTATTATTTTCTATCAAAAAGGGTGGCTCATCTATGTACACATTAATTTTCTTTTCCTCTCTCTTTTCCTAAACATTTAAAACTTCTGATTTTGAAGGAACAGGAAAAGAGTTTTTTATCTCAGAGATACTGCCTTGTTTGCTCCACAGGCAAACTAAAATAGCTCCTGAACAGAACCACAGGACACAGTTGCCTCACGTCTGTCAAAATATCCTATCCATTTCTCCTTCCCCTCCAGCTTGTGTCTGTGGTGCAGGTTTAATCAAGTCATCTTAATTCTGCCACTCACAAGCTGCAGTTACATGGTGTCTCACAGAGCCTCTTATCTGAAACTGGAGTACAGAGCACGAGGAAAAGCTTTTATTAGTTTGGGGGTTGGTTTTTTTCCTCTTTTCTTAGATTTTGGACTACAAGTGACTCATTTCACCTTCTTTTCTTAGTGATAAAACACAAGCTGCTAAGAACTTCTGGCCTGGATGCTTATCCTGACCTTTATGACAAATTGTAGGACCCTTTCTTCCTGTGACACAGAAACAACTTCTTTCTCAAGAAGTCCTGGCTGCTGTGGCAGCAGAAGTTTCTTAGGAAAGCCAGAACAGTGGTGTTCCCCCCTCCGCTCAAGGAAGCTGCTCTTGAGTCACTGAGGAGGCTTTTTTCTTTCCGCAGAATATATTCAAGGGAAGAATCCTTTCCAACCTCACACCCACAGCATTTCTTATCTTCTGTGCGTGGTGTGGAGTGGGGATCTTACAATCAGTAAATAAAATCATAAAAAAACCCAGCCTGCTTTGAGGCTGGGAGACTAGAGTTATAGAAAAGACCACACTGTGTCCCTGAGCTCAGGGGAAGGGGACAGGACTGCAACCACCTGGGATTCTCACTACGTCTTGACATTAATAGAAAGCACCAGCGTTTGTCTGGGTCAAAGGGAAGTGATGGAAACCAGTAACTGTGGTGGGAGGAGGGAGGATGAGAGATCACTGAAGAAGTGCTTCAGACGATGGTCTGTGGCCCTGTTTTCTTCTCTGAGTTGCAGCAGTGGCCCGTGCAGACACCTTACTGCTGGCCTATGTTGCTCTGAGAGTTGCCACGGTAGGGTGATACTCAGAATATCTCAAGGACAGCCTTGCTCAATGGCTCCCCAAGGAGTTTTCCAGTGAAGCCCCAGGATGATTATGTCCCTCAAGGTCTATGACAGCCCTACCAGGGAGGAACTGAGAGGCAAAGAGGTGTCAGTAACATCAGGTATGTGCCACTGCAAACGACCTTCTGGACTCCCTGCCTTATGCTTTTACCATTGTGTAAGACTCCCTCCCTCTCGGTCCTGTAGTCCTAACTCGTTTCTCCGTACAATACTTAAATTTTGGTTTTCAGATGCAAAAACACCTGCTGTGCTGCAGACAACTCTGAAGCAGGTCCAGAAGGCCACATTGAACAAGAAGCGAACCTCTCCCAGAATAGGTAAAGCTGCCCTGGCATTTCAGATGCCTTCTTATCCCTAACCTGATGATTTTCTTTGCCACCTGAATGAGATGACACCAGCTTGGGCGACCCCATTTCCTCAATATTCAGTTTGCCTGGTGTGTGTCCGGCTGGCTTCGGTGCGCTCGCAGGGTGCTGCGGGCACGTGTATCCTGCATTGCCAAGAGCCTTGGAGCAAGGCTCTAAGTCGCTGCCTCCCCAGATATGCTCCCTGGCTACACTCGCCGGCTGGATGGTCTCAGAAAAACCACCAATTGCAATGCACCGTCGCGCTTCAAACCCGGCCAAGGAAGCGAGCCAGGGCACGGGGAAATATCACTGGACTCCGGCCAGTGTTTGGGGATTTTCACTTGTAGGAATGCAAAATAACACTTGCAAAAACCAGTCAGGGTGCCAGGTCAGGCCTTTTATATCCCTTTTATATTTATAACTGTAATGTGAACCATCACGGGGTTCATTTGTATACGACTTTTAGAAGGTAGATTCCAGTTTATGTAAGACCTTATTCTGACGATCTATCATCTCCTCTCCCTCAACATAAGGCAAACAGCACTATAAACCAGGCAATTTCTGTGCAGAGCAGTATGCTTTGAGCCAGTACAGTAAAGCAGTTGGGTCTGTTTTATCTGCTGTTACCTTAATAGGAATCATTTTATTTCTTATTTTGGGGGGCAGGAAGGGAGAGGAAGGAAGGGAGGAAAGTAATTGCCTCTGTAATTCACCTCCCCGACAGAGCTAGAAGTGCCTGGTTATTCCTTAGAAAATAAATTAAAAAAAAAAATCTACAGGAATGAGCTAAAGTCTTTATCATTTTAGCTGGCTAATGTGTCCAATTGTAGCTTTCAGTAAACACAAATGGAAAAATAAGTGCAGGCTGGACAGTAAGCCTAGAGGCAGTCTGATTTATGCAGGCTGTTTGAAGTATATATTTGAAGAAGACCTGGGAAAAAGGCTGAAGCTGGCAGCCCCTCTGCAAGTGATTAGTACCGAACCCTGCCCTCACCATAGAACAGCAACACTGCGGGGAGGGACCAAGGGCCAGATATTCCACTTTGGATGCTATAATAATCCTGGTTATAGAGGTATATAAATTCAGGCTAGTGTGCAAAGGAAGCAGCTCTGCAGACAAAGATTAAGTTATAACTAGAAGGAGGGAAAATATCAGCGAGCTATGAGGCAGCCAGTAGAAGCCAAATGGACTTCATCAGTCCTCCAACCACATACCTACCAGTGCTCGAGTTCCTTGTTCATGGAGTATTGGCACAGGCATCAGCTGACTCCGTATGTCTCGTCCAATACATGTTTTCAGCACTGACAACTGGCAGCCAGGAATCCTTGGGGCTTCTAAATAACCACTTATAACTCCACTTACTCTCTAATGACCATTCATCTTCCATGCCTGGGCACCTCTTTTGTTACTCACCCACAACCTCATTTCACTGCTTTTTTCCCTGCTCTATCTGACTTGTTCTGGAGAGGTTTCTCAGTTAACAAGTAACAGTGTGTCAACTGCGAATCAGTATGATATGATATGATATGATATGATATGATATAATATTATGGTGGGCAGTGATGATTTTCATGTAGAAAGAGATAGCATATACCTCACTTTACATAAATATATCCAATTATAAAGCCATTGACAGCAATAAAACCAAAAGTCAACATATATATTGAGCACATTTTGGGTTAAACATACAGCTAGCATTATGTAAGTAACAATAAAAGGCACCAGATGTTTTCTTTGCTTACTGCATCCTTTGCAAAGAAGCTAGCCATGGCATCTACTCATAAATATTGGAAAGGTTGCTTCCCACCTGGTCTTCCCAAAGGGGATAAAGAGGAATATGGACCCATGGCCTACAGCTACTGCTGATCCAGTCGCCATAAGTGAAGGACAGCAAGGAGAGACTATTAGTTGAATTTGCTTTAGATGCCCAAGTTGTGAACCAGACACTTAAGGTATGGGAGATGCAGAAACATCCAAGTTCATATCCACTGTGCCGGGTCCAGAACCAGAAATGCCAGGTCATTTACAAGCTTAAAAGCCATGTCAGCCAAGTGCTGGCGTGGAGCATCCTCCAGCTAATGAATCCTGTTAGACTGGGCTGCACAATGTGTGGAACTTACTGGCTTGGGTCTCTTCAATACACTAAATTTCCTGGGGTGAACACACCCTGAGTAGACTGATGTAACAACAACTATTGGCTCAAGGCTATATTTGAGCTTATAATGTTTGTCTAGACAACGTCATTGGTTAATATCTCAATCCATTTTTAATTGGAAAATAGCATTATTTATTCTGGTTTCTCTAGATTTTTTTTTAAATTAGCAATACCGAAAAAAACCATAAAATACATCTGGATATTCTCATTTCAGTACATATATGTTTTCAGTTTTTGTGGAGTAAATCTATATGTCTGCCACTCCACGCTCATACCACTACAGCTTGGAGCAGGACTTGGTTCTAATTCAGACTGGATCTCTAGGATATGGATGTGTTGCAACTAGTTCTGCTGACTTTAGAGTCAGCCTTACAATTCATTATTCCTAAAGGCTTCCTCAGAAGTCCAATGATTACTGAGAAATCTCAACTTTCATTTAAATGAAAGCCAAGAGGTTTTAGACACACCACTGGAAAGTCCAAAATTGAATCCTCAACTAATAAAAAAAAAAAAAGAAAGAAAAACTCAGCATGGCTATTCTTTAAAATCATATGGTTTTAAATCACATAACTTGGTGGGTGTTGGGAGTGTGGTTTCAGTTCCTAGTTTGGCATCGATGCACTCTGTATTATTCTTTGCCCAGCATTAAGCATGTATTCAGACATGATAATAAGCCACAAAAGAGTCATGGCAGAATTTACAAACACAACATAGCGACCCTTCTCCCAAATGGTGTTCGTGTGCCCAACACACCCAAAAGGCAGATGGTATTAACAGGAAACTTATAAAATGATCTGTAACCGAGTGAGAAGGTGAAGCCCCGTGATGTATGTAGAGGGTACGCTTGTAAACAAACAGCTTCCTAAACCAGGTGAATGAACGGGTGGTCTCAGGTCATGGTTTATCTCAGAAAAACTGTCATGCCCCTTCTCAGTCTTAGACAAGACATGCCAGACTAAATAACAGCAGCGAAAGACTCGGTTGTCTGCTGCTCTTCAAAGTGGTCCTTTTGAGTGAAGTTTGTGATATATTGAGTCACAGCTGTAGTGAGATCTTGCCATGCTCTCTTACCTCTTCTTCTGCGTTCATGTAGAGCAAAATGAGCCAAAACCAAACACTTGGGCAAAAATGTGGCTCTAAATCTCTAAATCTTCCAGTTTTTGCTCCTCTCAACCTATCTTGGTTCTTCTAACCCCTGGAGAATTTTTTGTTTGTTTGTTTGTTTTAAAAAGCAAAAGCCGTATACAAACTTACTGTTCCCAGAAATCTCTTTAAAACTCCGAATGGCACAAGTTTATACAATAGCAAATGCCCCACTAAGGCAATTAGGAGGTGGGAATCTCTCCTGCATTACTCCAGTGTTATGCTAATGCAAGTCTGCTTGTGCCAGTAGATTTCATGTAGTGGAAAACTGAAGCAGTATAGTGATGAATCAGGCCCAGTGGTTTGGTTCATATGCAAGTATGAAATACTTAGGAGTTATTGTGCAAGTTCCCGCTGTGTTTATGAGGGAAAATATTTTCCATGCACCATTCAACATGATACCCCTGCACCAAACAAAAGGCTGTTTCTTCCAATAGACACAACCTCTGAAATACCAAGTATCTAGACAAGCAACAAGGGCTGGGTAAAACTAACACGATTTCCTTGTTTGAAATTTTTTTTTCTTAGTGATGCACATCTTCTTCCCACACACAAAATAAGTGTCAATATTGCATTAGAAAAGTAAGATGGAGATCACTGCAATTTTATCTGGGCCATTCAGATAAGATACCTATAAATAGGAAAACACAGGAAATCACTGCTGTTGCAGAACGTTGCCTCTACCAGCTTTCTCAGGTGTGTCCACTGAAAGATTTCCAGCACGTTCCCCTTCCTTGTCTGCCTGGCATTTACCGACAGTTATCACCATTGCCCTCTTTTCTCATTTCTCCCCTTTCTCTGCCCTTCTCCCTTCTCCTTTGTGATCATGTCTTTGTGTGTCTGATTGTGTTTTACCTTTTCCATTGCAATCTCTTCCTCTCTCCCATCAAGCCAAATGCAAATCCCATACCCCTGCCATCCTGCATTCACCTGGCCTGGCCTCTCTTCACCTTGCCACCAGCCCTGGCTTCTCTCCAGCCTTATGCTCTTCACCTCATATATCTGGTCCCCTTAACACCTTCATCACCTCATGCCTATTGCTCTCTTGCATTGTTTCTTGATAGCGAGCTTCATTTCTACCATGATCTGGCACCGTTGAACTCAACATGACCTGCTCCCTTCAGCTGCTGGCTATGCTAAACACCTAGACCTACCTGATAGTCTTTTTGCTGCTCGTTTCTTCTCTCAGACTCCCCAGGCTGTAATAATCAGCTTCTCCTCCTTCATTTCTTCTCTCTCTAGTTTGCCCCATTCCCCCTCCTATCTGACTCCTTCCCTTCTCAACATTTCTGTCATCCACTGACTATCCAGGTCCTTCCTCTTTGATTTGCATTTGCTTGGAAATGAGAACTTTTGTTATTTACTTCATGCTACCCTTCGCATTAGGTAGTTAGCACTAAGAAGTTCTCTATAAACAATCACAAGAGACTGTTCTTCAGATTCCCATGTAAACATTTTTTTGCAGGAAACTTGGCAATGGCTAAGCTGCTGATGTGCTGGGGCAATTATCCAAGACATGTTGGTCCGTACTGTGTTACTGGACCAGTTATTCTGGATGTATCCATCTTTTGCCTCTCAATTTTCAGTTACCTTATAGATCTTTGTAAAACACACACACCCTCTTTTTTTTCCCCTGTGTTATTATATTGCCTGACACTAAGGAGACTTAATCTTTTTCTTGGGTTTTCAAACTCCATGGCAATGAGATTGATAAAGAATATAATTTCAAAACATGATAGCAAGACATATGGCAAATAAAGAAAATGCAAAAGAAAACAAAACAAAACTAACCAAACCTTACACTGCAAGTATTCAGAAACATGGTTCCTTTCTATCTGGGAAAATATATCTGAGACGAAGAAGGTATAGTTTTCTGGATACATGAAAAATCACTTTTGAAGGATGATACTGTATTACGTTTTGGCAATTTAACAGTGATTTAACTGTTTCTGCAGTACTTGTGCGGCCTCCCCAAAAACCAGAAATGAGATGAGTTTTAACAGACCCTTTGTTCAGCTCTCTAGGTGGTAGTCAGCAGTCCAGGAGAATTCCTGCAGCACAGGCAGAGCCTGCTCTTTTTCCATTGTAAGGACTTCCACAGGCAGAGAGTGCAGAGCAGATTAGCCAGGTGGTTTTAAGTGAAACAGCTAGGGTACTGGGAGGTATTTCATTGTCATAGTATGCAGCTCTCCTTGGTTTAACTTAACATAAGAACGGGCAACCTGCCATGTTGATATAACCTCAGTGGTACTGTGAGAATGAAAAAGGACTCTTCTCTGATGTAATCTAACCTCAGAATCTTTCATTTTCTATTGCCAGAATAGCTCTAATGAACATATGAATGCAACTTCAGCTGCCCCAGATTTAGAAAGATAATGGTTTTAGTGTTACAGAGCCTCAGGCAGACTTCCACAACATTTGGCGACCAGCAGGAGAGACAGAGGAACAGAAACTGAGTTTCTTCTGAGACATTTACATCTTTTCTCTGTGCCCCGGACTGGAAAAGTATCTAATGCTAACAAACGCCCTTTATACATACTTCTGGTAGCCCAAACTGCAACCGCTTCCCTTGCTTTACTTCTACTCTTTCTGTTTTTAACCAAGCACAGATCTAGAGGTGGAACTGAAAGGACTTCCCTGTCCCCCACCTGTTTTAGGAGAGGCTGGAGGGATACCATTTGACAGTGTCTGTGCTCTGTCGTTTGGCTCAGGGTTGCATCCACCTCTGTTTCCCAAATTCTGCAGAAAGCTAGCTTTTATCAATTTGAAAAGCAAATATATAACTCTTGCCTTGGAGATTACATTCAGTAGAAATATTTCTAAATGAAAATTCCTGAGAGGGAGACAATGCAGTAAGATCAAGATCCAGCACATAAAAAGTTATGGACTACAAAAGAAGTGAAGTTGGACTTTGAAAGTCCACCTCTGACACTAGGCTCACATCAGTGGTGCTAGAACAACCTAAGCCTACTGAGATAGCTCCAGATCAACCTCCTAGGAGGGCTTTTTACTCAACTTGGGTCCACCATAAGTCCTCAGAATAACATGCTAGTGCTATTAAAGCCACCTGCAGAGAGTCTGTAGAGAGGAACATTTAACAGATGGGATTGGATTCAGCTCCTGTAACGCCAGCCTTTAAAAATCAGGCAGCTAGCCTAGGGTCCCTACTTGGGCAGTGATGCGCTTCTAGTGAGTGATTCATCCCCTTATAGGATGTGATAAGAAGGTCTTTGTCCCATCTTGGGTTGTGGTAAAAGGGTACTTTCTCTTCTCTGACTATTCCTAGCACTGAGACTGAAGAAATAGCAATATGAACTGTTAGAATAGGAAAAAATGTCACTGTTCTGCTCCTCTGCCCCATTTTGCAGTTGTGGTAAGTTCTGTCAAAAGTTTTGGAAATGCTGACGGAGGATACTGGTAGGTAGCAATTCATTTTGGCAGCTGAGCTTCAGCAAAAGAGCAGCTCCCAGCCGACAACATTTCAAACTTTCTGAAAGGCTCTGCTGAGACCTTGTTCAAAAAGGCTGGGAACTAAGGCAAATCACAAACCCTGATCTTCCCCAACCCTTTTTTCTGGGAGATGTCTACTCCCAGCCAAACTAACTAGCAGTTTTGGAGAAGGGGATGCCTCAGCATAATGCACAAGGAAATCTGTGTGTGGGTCTCTCCTGTATCTTTTCTGTGGGTAAACAAAGGACTAACCTTCTGGATCATCAACCAATGACTTCCTGACACTGCACTTACTTCATATGTGAGGCAAACTGAAGCTCCACAGCTCAGCTGCATTCACATTCAGGACTGAATTCCGAGCACCACACAACATGATGTCTTTCAGTCCAACTGTTTGCCTGTTATGAAGATTCAAGTTCATTATTGAACATAGATCTGGCTGAACTCCCACGCAATTGGAATTTCAATTCACTGCTCTCTTGTGACCAATCTCTGGTACAAAACACACAGGCACACATGCATGCACACATACAGATACTGTGCTGCAAACTCAAGTGTTCAAGAAACCAGCAAATTCCAGAATTACAGTTTTCTATCCCTTCTTATTTCAGCTGTCCTGGGTGTATGCCTTATGGCAAAGATTTTTTTCATTATAACTACAGATTACACTGGCCCTCGCCTCACTCAGGGCCTGAAATATGCGATGCTCAGTTGGTGGGCAGCTACTGAATATTAGATTTTTTCCTCCTCATCTAGTGGCTCTCATTCTGCACAAGCCAAATCCCCTTCCAAGGGCAATATTATTTAGTAGCTCATGAGCTAATAAATGAGCTCTGCAAGTCATCACCGGGAGATCCGAGAGCCTCTACAGTCACCAGTGAATTTGTTCTCATAGTGGGAGGGGAAGAGCTGGGGAAGCTGGAAGGAAGCAACCTGGACTTTCATGTTTCAGTGCCTGGTAAGAGACGTCTAGAACATGTCATATAGGGAAATATTGTGATCAGTGACAAATCTTTAGTAAAAACAATTTACCCAGCATCACTGAGCCCACCCTACAAAGAACCGGAATCACCTCTGTTATTTCATGTGATAAATGTACTTATTTACAGTTCCCTCCACACACACATGGAGTTTGTTACTCTTTAGATTAGAAATCTAACTGGGGCTAAGAGTCTTTTGATTCACTATTTTATTAACATTTTTGGAAGGACACTTTCGGATAAAAATGGGGCAAGAAAACAAATCACAAGCTTTTACAAAACAAAGTAACAAGCAACTGGCTTGAATTACACCTAGTACCCTGGCTTTTCATCTATGGGCACCCCAAGCCCCCACCCTTCCCCACGTTTATTGCCCCCCGTTACTACATCTCCAGCTCTCAGCCGTTTCAGCTGAAGTTTCAGGTGCTTCTGAAAAGTCAGGCTGCCCCTCTCTGGCTGCCGGTTTTGCTGATGCTGGGGAGCACAGACATGTGACGTGCTGCCCCCTCAGCTATGAATAGTTAGCAGTGTTACAGTTCAGCCAGGACGGCCACCTGCGAGGACTGGGTGACTTGGGACAGAAAGTCCTTGGCAGGAGCTAAACCTTAATGAGCTTAAAATGCATTGAAGAGTTTAGCAAATACAAAGGCAGGCCACAGAATAAGTAGTTGCAGAAAGTTTCCAATGTGAAATGTTTACAAGACAATTATTTACATTATCTGGATGGTTTTAATTACAGGACAGTTCAGGCCAGTTGCTTAAGTTTTCCCAAGGGGTAGTTAGTCACCCTGTGAATTTGCATATTTTCCATTGCTGTATTGAAGCAAATCAGCTGTACTTATCGGAAGATTGACCTGGCAACCTCTGTTCTTGGCAGATTGTAGTTTAAGTTTCATCATGACAGTATCTAAGGTATCAGCAAATGTTCCACTGTAGTACTACAGCAAGCAAACTTGGGGGACATCACAGGGCTCCTCATTTTCAATGTAAGAAATTTCAAGCACAGTCAGAAGAAAGGGGCCATATTTTACAGCTGCTACTCATGACAGCTGCAGTACATGTCAACATCTTATAAATATATTAATATTCTAATCTCGGTCAGTGTGGCAAAAGGACTTGTTCATCTTATTCATAGTAATAAGTACATGATCACATGAATAAGTAATAATCACATGAACTTCATGCGTCCACATGATATACAGACTGCCACATGTTATACAGACTGTGCTTTTAGTTATGCTCAGATTTACTAAACTGAATGGAAGTAGATTCATTCCCACCGCAATTCCTCAGAAGTAAATGGGTTTCAGAAAGAAATATGGCATGGTACATTCCAGATAGCTCATTTTATGTTATTTTATCAGCTATGTTCTTTTGCTTGGTCATAGGAGGCACAGAAATATCCACAGTTGAGATTATCAGCCATTTTTATTTAACGATCAAAACCATATATAAATAGAAAAATATCAAATACTGCCAATATATATAAGCAATGATGTATTACCTATTCTTACAGATTTCATAGTAGAAAGGAAACTATATTTTTTTCAAATTAGTTTGTAAATGGCACCTTTTTTTAAGATTCTCATACTGTTTCACTTTACTCACATTTTCCACTGGTTTTAATTCTGATTTCTATTACCAGAGCAATGATTGCTTCCACTGAGAAAAGGTGATGATGGGCATAAATCATAGTAAATTTAAACTGTGATAGATATTTAAATAAGTAAATGACATTCTTTCAAAAGGACCTAAAATTGGTACTTATCAAAGTAGAAAGTTGTAAAATGACAACTGGCATTATTCAAGTGCCATCTAGCCTGGTTAGATGGGTTATCCTTGAGCCTATCTGTACTTGTATTATGAAGTTAAATGCAAACTAGACAAAGTAGAACATTTTGGATCTTTTAAGTTGCGTTCGTTAATACTGAAGTTGAAATCTCTGAACACTCAGAACAAAGAAGCTCTAAGTTTTTTATATATAAGATATAAGAAAAAGGACAGTTAATGAGTGACAGACACATTTTCAGATAGCCTTGTCTTATGAAGCAGGTCAGAATCTGATATTATATAATTGCTCACACATGTATATATGTATAGACAGAGATATAAACATAAGATATCTTCAATAAAAACTGAATGACAAGTTTAGGCAGATTAATTTCCATCGCTTTATATATGAAAACAAAGTAGTAAATCCTCCTTTTCTTGGCATTCATGCCTTTGCTTTACCATGTAATGAAGCTAACCATTTGGGTCAGTTAGTTTTTCCTCTGGTCATTTTTTAAGCCCCTGCTATATAGAAGGTCAGATGTTACGATCAGAATAGTGTCTTTGGTCTGAAAATTAGGGAAAAGTGTTGATTTTCAGACAGAGGAAAAACCACGCGACCAGATTCTCTTCTGCTGACAGCCTCCACCAGGCAGGGGGGAATCTTTAGGGAGCCGATGGCTGCTGACACCTTGAAGCACTCACCAGCAGCCCATTTATCACATGCGAGGGACAGAACTGAGAAGGGACTCATATTGCACATACCGTGTCTGTGATAAAGATATCCTCTCTGCAGAGGACAGTAGTAGTGAACTACTGCCCTGCAAATGCTTCACATGTTCACTCTCTCTCCTAATGTACAGTTTGCGCCAGGGAATAGGATAGAGAGCTGGCCTGGAGCAAGAGCCACTTCTCTGTACCCATTCTGCAGGATCCAGCTGATCTTGCAGGAATTCCTTGCTGAGCCAGGTTTTGGGTCCTTCAGACCATCTGAGCACTGCCAAGACCCTGGCTCTTTGCCTGGCTGCCACATTGCCTCCCAGAGTACTTATGAAGCACACAGCAGAATGTCTCACCCGTTGTTTTTTGCCCTGCCGCCCGTTTAAAAGCTCACAGCAACTGATGTAAAGCAGAAGAGCTGCAAAACCTGATGAAGAACAGCAAGAAAGCTGAGGGGGCTCGCCCGTTTTTCTCACTTGGGATAGAAGCATCTGGATACTCACAGCCTGCTGGACAACCATGGGAAATCAGCAAAGTTCAGTAAGTTGTGAATAAGCACACGTGCATACATGTAAGTTCATTTATACATCCCTTGCTTTCCGAAATTCTACCCATACTTAGTTTAAATCCAAGCAATAATATACCACAAGAAGAAAGAGCTTGCAGATCTCTGGGGTTAACATGGAAATTAATTACCTTGAAAGGGTGTTTCCTGGAGGGAGGGGGGGAGGGGCGGAGGAGGGAATTCAGTAGTAGAACTTCATCTGAATCACATCAATGCAACACTATAGACAAAGAACCTTCATTGTAGCAATAGGCTGACACTAGTGGCTAGATACTTAAATCGATGCTCTAATTGTTAAACTCCATTTCTTTAAATTTTTCTCTATCATGTTTCCAAAAGGGAGAACAACTGTTTACTGTAGGTGTCCTTTTATGAATCATGAAGAGTCAGTGAAAATGTACTCATGCTGCAATCCTTAAAATAATAAATTGGTAATAGGGACCTACACACTAAAGTGCTTTGCATGTTATACTTTCTGTTCTTGTTATTTAACAGAGACATTTCACAGCTTGTAGCAAAAAAATAATTTCTCCTTTTTAAAATAAAGCAAGTTGATGCCTGCTTTATTTCAACATGCTTAGCGAAATATGAGCTTTTACTGAAGGTATAAAGAATCACCCAGAGCGCTTAAGAGTTTCAGTCTTCTCCTACAGGCAGCTAAGCGACCATGATTTTACTACCTACTTTGCCTTTGCCAGACAGCCAGGCTGGCTTCTGCTACAGGTCATGGAGACTTTTGTAGGGCTGGGTAGCAGCCACCAACTATAGCTGTAGTAGCTACCTAGAGGGGTAACTACCCTAGAGGGGTACCCTACTCTAGAGGCAACAGGGTCATCCTGGCCCAGCAGCTGCCATCCCGTATCTCAGGTCAGTCACTGGTGGTAGCACGGTCAGGAAGCTCAAGTTACCAGGCCTCTTCTCCTCTACCTTTCTTTGTACATGGGTTGTAAATTCATTGTCTTTTTATTCTGCTTGTGCAGCAGCAAACTTAGCGGACGTGCAGGTTTGTAAATGTGCAGTAGATACAATAACAGCAACCTAAATAATGGTCATTGCATCCAAATAAAAGTTTAGATGTGCTGCAGGTGTGTTAATGGGAGAGAAAAAAATAAGTGATGGCTCACATTAAGCTGAGAAGTGATTCAATTTTCATAAGAATTGTTGTGAATACTTTTTCCACAAACCATCCAGCTCTACCCACGAATAAAATCGGTTCTAGTGGCAGTCAAACTGCACATGATTGCAGCTCACTGTCCTCTGGTGAATTAATGTGATGGGACATCTCCATTTGCACAGTACAGCAGTCCACTGGCATTTAACTCTACCCAAAACCAGCTTTTCCACAGAGTGCTCAATACTGGTTAGGAATATGGACATAAGAATCACGTTTAACAAACACAGGTGAGCTGCAAAGCTTTAGCAAAGATTCCTTTATATTGGCAAAACTAAATCTACCTACCACTAGGGCAGGGAAGGGCTTATGGATGTAGTTATGCCTGTTAATCCATGCCAGCAAACACTTTGAAGCATAGTAAAAGCCCGAAGCTAAAGAACACAGTGTATTTGTGAACGCATTTCCACTGAACAAGATGTAAAGAATTATTCTTCCTGTCTGATGTTAACTGAATTAAAGCAGGGATATTCTGTCCCTTTATTTAAACCATGAATAAAAATAGGATAATCAGAAAACTGTGCATAACCCAAGAGCTGCAAAAGGCATGTTCAGTAAAAATTCTAGTGGCTCCTCCTCATCCCCCTTCTTGAGTCCCTTTCACCTGCCCCAAAGCTACATCTGGAAAAGGAATAGAAGTACAGTCTCCCGAAAGAGCTTGTTTTGCTGAAGTTGGCATGGGAGCACTGGGCAAGACTTCAAACCCAGGCATCAGCTGAGGATTACGTAAGGTCGATTCTCTTCATTGTTTCTGCCGATCTTTAAGCTGTTAGTATAGAGTTGGTGTGACTTGATTCCTTTGCGTGGAAAACAACACAATGGTTTCATGATGAAAATGGTTGTGCTGATTAGAAAAGTGGTTTTCCGTCACGGAAACAAATATATGGCCACACTTCCATACAGGTACGGAATTCCATGTGCTTACTTTTCCTTTTTCTTTTTATGCAGGCAGAACAATACCCTCAACTCTTGCTTGCTATGGAGGTTTTTTATGTACTTTGTGGACTCAAGAGCTGTTTGAAGACTGGGGTTTTGGGAGAGTCATCAAAAGCTGTCTGTTTTCCTCTGGATTTTGCCTTGCAGGTGACTGACCTTTTAACAGGATTCTGTTCATTTCTGTCTTCTCACCTACCTGTACAAGCAAATTGTCCTTTCCTCCTCGTAGCTGAACCAGATTGTCTTGAATGAACCAAGTCTAGCCAAGGAAGCACAGTAAATGGGTGTGGGAGTGTCAGTACAGGGGAAACAGGGATCCATCTCAGCTCCTCTTGTTACAGGCGTGCTTTCCATCATCTATAAATCACAATAATCCACAGAATGATATTCACATGCTGCGCTGGAGGAAGGAAAGCATGTTATTTGGTACCTTGTACAGAAAGCATGTAGGGAGGCTGCAAAGAGCGTGGATAGTATTGACACTGTATGGGACGCTGTATTGCTGCAGGAGCTATGGCATCTCATGATAGGTGGATGGTCTTACAGCTCTCGTCTTCACTGCCTTATTAAATCCTCGCTGCTGCCCTAGGTTGGGTTTCAGTCGAGATCATCATGGTGCTTCTTCCTCTTTTTTGACCTATCTTCTGCTGTAATGAGCCTAAGTTTCTTTCTCATCTCTCATTATTTGCAAAATTTGCAGAAAGTTAAATATCTTTGCAGACTATCTGCACCTCAGCCAAGACAGCTTCAAATCATACAGTGATCACAAAAAATGTTGATGGGGATTAGGCAAGGTGCACACAACTATACAGAGCACTCACGTAAGCTTGTGTTTCCCTGGGAAGCCAAGCTAAAACTAAAAAATCCCAAGTGGTCCAGGCTGCTCACAACAGATTTTTTTCTCATGTTGCGGGTTTTTTGTTTTTCTTTTATTTAATGAAATAGCTGACTAACCTCATTTTCTGCTTAGTTGAAACACTGTGATCAATTGAAAATGAAATATTTCATTTTTCTTTTGGGAGATACTTTACCTGGTAAAATCAGATCTGTTTCAAAACCAGAAGTTTAAATTCTTGGAAAATGTAACCATGAACATGTTTCGATTTTTTTTTTGTAACACAACCCTTCAACTTCAGCTGATTGATTCAAATGCAAACTGCTTGTTTGCTTGAAACCATTTACTGATTTAGATCCAACTTCACAAATAGTTTCCATTCTCCCTGAATGCACTTTCTGGCAAAGCAATTCTTTGCAGCTCTGTTGGCTCCACTCTTTTCAATATCTTCACTCTCAAAAGCAGAATATGAGGCTATAACATAAATGGTAGCCACACACAAAGAAGGAACAAAGGTGCATAAAGTTGTGGAGGAGGTAGGGCATCTTGAACAAGTTTTATTTTAAATTCATACAGATTGGAAAACTTAGGAAGGGTGATTCTTACGTGCCCTCGTGCATGGGGCAATGAATGATTTATGTGAGAATTGAGACAGGCCTTTCCTCCCTGCTTTTGCCACAGTGGTATTCTGCCCAGAAGTGACTGGCATTGAGAAATTCCCACGTGCTGCATTTCTGACAGCAACCGTAGAGACTTAAATTTCTCTCTCCCAGTCTCCTGCTGCAGCTGAGGAAGCTCAGCATTGCCAGCAGAGCATCAGCAGCTTCTCAATGGTTCCTTGGTCCCATGCAGCCAGTGCAGCAGGACACCGGGAAGGATTGGCACTGCAAGTGCTGGGGATGTTCTGGGGGAGGTGATGCTGCTCCCCTCCAGCCCCCCCCCACTATTTCCCAGCATATCCAGTGCTGCCCCAGTACGTGGTGCTGCGTCAGGGGACAACGGCCACTTCAGGGCTGAAACTCTGAAACTTTTAACTTGTAAGGAGAAAAGTCCTCACAGGGGAAGCAAGAGACACACTGTATGCCCCATCTTTCAGGGGGAGGAATTACAGCAGCGTAGGTTTTAGCTCTCAGTCACGCTTGCACGGACAGTTCATCAACATCTCTGAGAACCTCCCGGACCCAAAGATCAGCTGAAGCATTTAAATCTTCTCCGTGTGACCATTGTTTGGCAAACCTTCCTTCAGTTCAATTATAAATTACAGTGCAGGACCAGGAAACGAAAAAACAAACCCCAACCTATTTAGCAAGGAGCCAAGTCTGGTCTTTACGTAACAACCATGACTTGCTTTTGGAAAATACTTGAAAGCAAAGGTTGGACAAATCAAAGACTACAGAACAGCAGGAGTATGTTTTCTTTTGTCCTGTTCACTGTATTACATAATTTTCTAACCAAATACTGCTAGAACTGGCTCTTGTTGGCATCAACAGGTAATTAACTGACAACGAGTATACGCACTTATGAGATTAATTTCTAATCCTTCAAAAAAGTAGCGCTATTGCCTTGCTTCCAAACAAAGGGTGAGAGAGATTTAGAGAAAGAAAGTGCAGTGCACTCATTAACTAACAGGATTAGAAATCCAAAGGTACAGACTAGTTTGAACAACATACTTTTCACAATATTTGAGTTGATAAGCCATGTCAACTAGAAAAACATCCTAAATCATAAACAAGCACTCGATTAAGAAAAATAATGGGATTTCCAAAGAAGTATAGGAGAAAAATGTTTAATAAACATTGACAAAGAGAGTTTGGGAACCAAGAGTAAAACTTGTTGAAAATTTTCTGGTATAAAACTAGTCTGATAGAAAGCAGTGATTCAATGAAATCAAAACATTTCACAGGAACGTAAATAACTGTTGGACCCTTTCTCTAAAAATTCATAAACATGCGTGTGAAGCACCTGATGGACTTGTGTAAAAACAAAAGGAGTCAAAATGAAACATTCTGACATAGCAATTTTATAAGGCCCTTTTGATATTTTGTGGGCCATTCTGAAATATCATTTTGCCCAACTGGGGTTAAAAATAAAATTTGAAATGTTCACATTCTTCATAGAATGGATGTAATCCTTTGCAAACCCCTCTAATCAAAAGATAGATGAGTACGATTGTTAGCAGTCACTGCCACCCCAAGTACTCATTAGAGACTCTGGAAGAAATGTTCCCAGAGATGGAGTGGCACCGAAGAGAGGTTCAAGTTCTCAGAATTAACCAGGGGCAAACGGGGAGATGTATCTCCTAGTCAATTGTAAAAAGAATACCCAGGATTATATGGTCAAGCAACCAACTAGAAACAGCGTGAAACGAAAATACCATGAATTTTATAACACCACCACAACAGATCACCAGACTATACAGCCAGTCTGTAAGGTAAGCTATATAATATTGTTACCGTAGTTCCAGAACAATTAAGTAGAGTTATTGAAACTAGCCCGTGCTCAGACTACCACTAATTTCACACGTCTTCTTTTGTTTGTACTGTTCCAGGTCATAAGAATGGCTGGATCAAATGCCAATGAGGCAGTTGCCTCCAAATCTCTATGTAGTATATCCAGATGAGAAATTTGATCTTGAAGGTGTGAAAAGCTATGTGTCACTGGTGCACAAAAGTCTCTTGGGAAACCATATGCAAAATTCAGATATCTACAACTGGATAGGCAGCTACATAAAATGTAACTTTTTTTTTTTTTTGCTGTGGCAAGTAGTCTACCATTTAATTGCACACATACAATGAAATCTTCACATATTGCTGCAACACATGTCTGCTTTCATTTCTTAGCCGTTCCCTCAGAGGATTAGTTCTGCTCCATTCAGGACCAAAACCTGAGAGCATTCCCTGAATCGTACATGGGGTTGCGCAGGCAGCAGAGACAGTGGTGCCGTCACAAGATTTTGGAATGAGTTTTGCGTTGAAGTTCTTTAACCTACAAAACAACTGAAAAGCAGTCATGGTAGCACAGGGTTCAGGTAGGCTGGTTTACCAGGCTACTTCGCAGACTAGCCGTGTACCTATAGCCTGTCTGTGTCTCTCTCTCCAGCAGTGTAGACATAGCTTACTATGTCACAGGGAACTCAGAAGTACAAGAATAGCAAAATAGCATGAAAAAATACAAACAGTATTTATCTCAGTTACCCATACCCTTTGCAAATAAGCTATTTTTTTAAGCAATGCTTAATCCATTTCCAGTATATCTGGGGTGGGCATTTGCTTACATAGGTAAATGTAACACCAGTGTGTGCAGGAGGGCCTTTCCAGGACGTTACAGATTGTGTCTGCATTAGCATCTAATTCTGTGCAGTAGGAGGGGATCAGTAAATTAAAGCTTCCTCTTTTGTTCCTAGTCCACCACGATGCAAACTCAACCAAAGCACAGTCAGGGAACAACTAGGAAATTTGTGCAGAAACACGCTGCTACTCCAAGTCAAAATGTCAGCATGGCCACACTTGCCTTTCCAGAGGGCCTCAGAAACTTAGATCTTCAGGGCTTTTGCTGTGAAGGAGATGATATAGAAAAGTCAATCTTGCCACTGACCAACCTAAATGTAGACACAACCTCCTGCTTTTCTACACACCTCTCTCTTGCAGGCAGCTTCAGTTCTCTAGCAAGGGCATCCAGCCTGTCAGACTTGGGGCTACTTGTTTTTTTTTTTAATCATGCCATACAAACAGTTTTGTGGCAGATGAGTGAGTGTATTTAGAGGCATCTTTCTAGTCACCTGACAAAATTTGGCCCTAAGCTTCTGCATCAATTCATTCTCTGCTCTAGAACTCACTGAAAGCAACAGCATGACACCAGGATGTAATGCAGCTCTTTGTGTTACAGCAGTTATAATCAAACTATTGTTCTTCATGCTTTAATGGAGTTGCTAGAAAAGAAGATTTGAAAAAGAGGGTTAAGACTAGGTTTATAAAACTTAAGTATGTACCTAATCTGTCTGGGAAAATTCTTAATTCGCTTTGCACATTTTCAAAGCTGTTTCCGACCTAATGTCAGTGCAACATGCAGACTCTGGAAGTAGGTAATTAATGGCTCCACTTATAAAAAAACACAGAAGAGTTTATATTTAAAGCTGTCTGTTTGTATGCTAAATATATATACAAAGGTATAGTGTATATTGTGTGTATGTGTATATGTATATAAAACCATACATACCTACCTAGCACTGTATATGTATAGTAATAAAACAACATTGGTTAATAACGAAGTTGCCACTTTCCAGAACACCACTGTAAAAATTTCAAAGCCAGGCTTCAAGAGCTCTGCCTGACCTTTCTACCAAAAATATGAAGACAAATGGGCATTGACCACTTCTACAGCACCAAGAATGGGATCCTCTTTTCAGCTGACATTAAGCCTGTCAAACCTCTATTAAAGAACCAGTGGGACTATAGCAATGTTCACCAGCTGAGGTGCTGCCTTCTGATTCTCTCTCAGTTACTCCAATTTTACATTATTTGACCTAGCTGTCTGTCTGCGGTATCGCTCTTGGTCTCTGCCAGTGCTGGGGGAGCCTTCAAAGATGAGATATTACTGACCACCAGGACAATTCATACAGAAACTGAGGGCTGCCTCCAATAACAGGTACAGGCTACATCTGTACAGGGCAGTGCCATATTGACATGTCCTTTAGGTGCTGCAGTACCTAGCTTTTAGGTGCCTGCCTTGCACAGTGCAGAGTTCAGTGTTAGACTCCTAAACTCACTGGACAGTACAGGGGGACAAATGGCTGCTTCAAAATGGCATTCAAGGCAGTCAGCAAACAGAGGTGTTTCCTAGCATCTCCTAGGAGTTTCTTAGTTTCATGGAGATTGCTACCTAGAATTCATTCATTTCAATGAATTGGTACCTAGAATCAACTAACAGGAAAGGCTGGAAACCAAACTACTTCCTGAAATGCATCCCTGCTCATCCATCGCTTGCTGGGAAAAGGTGGTGATACTAAGCTAATGTGATTAAAAGTGGGCTAGGGCACTGGTCCTCATTTGGCCGTATTTTTTGAAGAAGGCCACAACTGTCTTAGGGAAGTGTTCATTCATCTGTTGGTGTGCAAGATCTACTCTGGGAAATATTTGGCAGGCTGAATTGTCATCAGAGGATGTGATGGAAGAATATACAGGGTAGGATTTAGCTGAGCAGAGATTTCAATGTAGAGGTGGGATTCCCGCATAAACTGGTGATAAATACCAAATCATTGCAGTTGTTTTGGATATCTAAGCCTCTTGTCTCTGGCTGTCTCTTAGGTTTGCTACACTGTCTTCAGCTTTTCCCAAAACCCATAGGAACAGAACTATCTTTGAGGCTCCAGCCATCTTCCAAGCATGATGTGAATTGTCCCAAGGGTTCAAAAGCTATCATGAGGAGGCAGACAGACAGTGCAATCTCATGAACTTATTTCCTTAGAAAACCAGACTAACGAGCCTGTCAGGGAGCTTAGGTACTTTCAGGATTTGACAGGAGGTGAGCAGGAGTTCTCGGCTTTACTTAAATATTTACCTAAGTACTTCCTTTAATAATACAGAATTGAATACTATGTAAGTCCCTTCAATCATATTCTTAGAATTTCTTGGCTTTTTTTTACCCATTGCAATAACAAGCAAGTTCATGACACAAAGCCATCTGTCTGTCCCACTGGTGAAGAGCATACAAGCTTCTGCATGTTGCAAAAGGACGTGGCCTTTTACAAGGTAAACTTTTTGTCTCACCTAATCGCTGAGCCAGGAGAGCTGGAGCCAGAAGGGTGGTGGAGTGGGGCTGGGGAAATGGCTGCAGAAAGTACAGGGGGGACACGACCCTTTCCTCTTGTGCTCCCTCAGTGAGGAGAAAGCCAGCTGAGAGTGGGCTTTTCTTCTTCCTCACAACCTACAGAGTAAAGAGCGATTTGGTATCCTGTATTTTTACATCTGCCGAAGCAGAATGCCACACATGCCTCTTCCCCCATTTCCTCCCTCTCCCTAGTTTTTGGCTGTTCTCAACCTTCTCCGGTTTGACAGTACATTAAGGAGAGTTGCAGGACACTGTTGCCACAGATTACTACATTTTAGCAGACCTAGCGTAGGAAAACAATTCCTTCAAAGTGTGAAGTCAAATGTAAAGGTAGTCTAAGCTGAGACAGAAGGCACTGATGTGCTGTCTGCCTTTTAGTTGTTTTTGGCTATTATTTCAGTCTAATTCACTGTGTAAGAGGAACGACTACGTCGAAAAGTTATGTTTTGTACAGCTCACCGTCGCAGAAATGGTCCCCATGCAATTTCCTATTCCCAGCACATCTGGATGAGTTGCAAGTGAAATCAGTCGTTCTGAAAAATTACTACAATTTTCAGTAATTTTGCAGTCATTTTTCAGTCATCCAGTTAGCGGAATGAGCAGCAGGCTTTTGGTGAACCGACTAGTCTCCTAGCTTGGTTTTTATCCAGTTGTTTTGTGAAATGCCTAGATGTTTCAAGCAGCTCATGAAACAGTAACTGGGTTATCGTTCCCATCACACTGTGAAACCGGCCATCATTACGCTTTCGTTGTGAAAAGTGACTCTCCTGGGCTGAGGGAGTCCCAGACGCGGTGCGACTCTGGTGCCAGCCCCTCTGGATGAGGCAGGGCTGAGCCTGGGCTCTGCGCAGACTCCTCCAGCGTCTTCCTGGTGGAGAAGAGCGTGTGTAAATGTCACTATACACTTGGCAATAGGAGGAGAAAACAGTCAGATGCAAATGTTCAAAAAGGAAATGGGAGCATAACAGACGATGCCGCAGTAGTCTCAGAGGGGAAAATAAGCACTGGCTCCTCTTCACTTGCCTGTCAGCATGCCCGCTCACATCTCCAACACTTGGCCTGAGGAGTGGTTTTTCCCTTTGCAGTATCTGTGCCCTGGGCACACGGCTCCTTCTCCCACAGCTTGGGAAAATGCTCCATCTGCCTGCTTCCTCCTGATTTCCTCCTGCTGGCCCTTTTCTTCTTTCCTTCCCTTCTCTGCCTTTATAGTTACTTCTTTCAACTTGTTTGTGAGTTAAAAACAAAAATTGTTTCTTTCTGGTAGAAAACCCTGTATCTTCTGGGGCAGTTTTCACACTACATGGTGCTTCTGCAGGTTAAGGCCTCTCCATCCCTTTCCTCTCCAGTCCTCCACCTTCCCCCATCTTCCCTTGCTCCCCTCAAGCTGTGGAGCTAAGTGTCAAATTACAATTTTAACTTTTTTCTTTCCATTGGATTTAAATTATTTGCACATCTTTCTCTGACCAGTAATTTATATACTCATATATTAACTAAAGCTCAGTTATTACTTTTATTAGGCTGTTTCACACTCTCTAGCTTCCTCCGCATCCCCAGGTTTCCAGTCTCTGAGCTGTGGTAGCCAGGGGGTGATGGGCACTCATGTTGCATGCTTTTATTGCCTCGGGGAAGTCCTGCAGTCCTCGGTCTTTCGCCTGCCCGCTCTGACACTTGCAGCCCTCTCGCGGTACCAGTTTCCCAGCACGACGACTGGGGGCAGAGGCAGCTCCCATAAAGGGGAGACCAGAGGGGACTGCCTTGTGCCGGACCCTGTAGATCAGGGTGTGCACCCTGGCTCCCCCCGACCTGGGGCTGGGGGGAAGACACAGGCTTTCCCCTCTGCTGCAGTTTCCCACTGGCTCTGAAGCAGCTGGAAAGAAGGCGCAGTGCTGCCCGGGGGGCAGACGCGTGTTGGCTTCTGGTGCTCAGCTGAGTCGTAGCAGAGAGAGTTAATGGAGAGGGTTTTCAAGCTCACCTCAAATCGTCTCCTCGGGGAAATCCAAATGTGAGCGCAGTTCATCTGCACATACACATTCAGACTTCATAGCAACATGCACCAAGTCCTGAGAGCTAATTGTATATAGGTAGCTCTGTTCATTAGCTGGGCTGCTCTCCGAATTTGAAAGGCATCCATTCAAGTAAGTGGTTGTATGTGTAACAACAGAGGCTCCTGCTCCAAGTGCTAGCAGTTTCCTGGAGGGTTTCATATAGCTCTGAAGAGACACAAAAAAGAAAGCCAGCAGAGAAGCGTGTTCTCTGTTTACCTTTCTTCCCCTTTTCACCTTGCTTATTTCCTTTTTAACAATTTATGATCAAGTAATTAGTGTTGACCCAGTTGCAGTGGATTCTTTAGCTGCCGTTTGTTTTCTTAATTGAAAGAGCTCTATTTAATCTCAAGGCCTAGCCAGAGAAATGCACTAAAAAGCTCTTCAGAGATGAGGATGCTTTTATTTATACACCATGAGGATGGTTTTATTTATACTCTAATACAACTTCACTTTTCTTATATTGTTCAGTGCACCAGGTATATTAATTAATATTTGTATTTAATACTCTAGCTGAACAGTAGAGCACCCTGGAGAAGATTTACCTTTTTTTTTATCTGTTAAGTCGTTCTGAAAGCAAGAAAAATCACATGTTGATAAGAAGAAGGAGGAGCAGGTCACATTTCTAATCAGAGTTCAGAAGCCCCACAGGTACCTTGCCCTGCCCAGGTAGAGTGACCTATACCAGGGGGCCATGAGAGGAGTCTTCGCTCAGAGCAGCATCCACATAGCTGTGTACCAGCCAGGCCTTCTGGAAGGAAACGGGGACTTGCTTCAGTAGTTGTTTGAGCTTTAGCAATAGACAGAGGAAGAAAACAGAGAGGCGCTGACACGTGGAACGGAGACCCATGTCATTGTACGCGGGCAGAAAAAAACCTTGGTGGCTTCTGATCCTTGGTTTTCTGATCCCCTTTTTCACTATTTCTTCTTCTATTGTCCATCTCTGAATATTGCCTGCCTTGAGGGCATGAAAATGTTTGTTATTCCAGGCATAGATTGTCTTCCTCCAAAATGGACTTCATACAGTCTTTTGTTTTTCAGTTTATATGCTCTTAAAAACATATTTCTCAAGAGAGCAGAGAAGGTCTTATGATACTACAAAGCTGGTTTAAGAAAGACAGCAGCTATTTCCAAACAAGCAGCAAATTATAATGGTTGTGTGTGCTGAATGGAAAATTTTTTTTCGTATTTCATTAAACTCCACAGGACTGAATCAGCTGAGTCAACTCAAGTGGCTCTTCCCAGAAAGATAAGTGGCCACTTATTTCCCATTGCCACATAAAGTGTTTTTCAAATGTACCTGAAAGTTATAAATAAAGACAAAGGACAATGAAGAATTTTCTTTTTATTTTCTTCAGATGGGACAAAGTTGCAATTGTTAGTGCTGTGGAACAAGCTGAAAGTGAGAGTCCTGTCTAACATAAAAATGCCTTTGAAGGAAAATTAAAGTTTTTGTGCAAATTCCTACAACATGTTTCCCCATGCCACGTCCAGCCAATCTGTCAAATAGTTGATATAACGCAGGCTTTCTTCTTGGTCTTCCTAGAGAATGTTTCCCCATTAGAGACCTTCCAACTGTTTCTCTTGTTTCTACTGTTTCTAGATGTCTTTTATCCCCTTTGCCAAAGGCACCTTTCCAATTGCATTCCCTCAAGAGACAGATTCCAAAACATTTGCTCTCACTTGGCAAAACGATGATCTCTTGTCCCTTCAAAAGGTGTCTCCTGTACAACTGGTCCTAGTAATGTCACTGAAGGTCATTTCTCATCACGGAGATTTGGGGGTACATGCAGTGTAGTATTTTGCCTTGGCAGTACTCTTGCTGTGTCCTATAGGTAAGAAGTGCTCAGAATAAGTGAGAGAATCTGTGTCTTGTAGACTGACTACAGGAATGTGAAGCCAGATGTTATTATTTCTACTCGTTCTACGGATATGGCCACAAAGCAGCCAGCACAACTATCAGGTCCTTGCTTATCTGAAGATTATTCTAAGAAAGAATAATGTGTTATTTATTTACTGATGTCAAAATTTTGTTGTCCTTGACTCCCACCACTATAGCATTTAAAAATGAAAAATAACTCCTTTGTAGACACGGTGTAGGGTCTAGAAAGTCATGTTATACCTTCAAGGTTAATTTGGCAAAGGACTAAAGCAGAAGCTCAGTGGAGGAGACTAAGGCAAGTTGTTTGATAAAAGCCTCTGTAGATTAGATCACTGCTCTGCTTCCACTTGTGACGTTAATGCAAATGAATTTATCCACCTACAAGGACATGTGCCTGTTACTAACACAGGCACTTGTACATTTCTTCACTCTTCTCTTTCAGAGGCAAAAGATGAGAGGTCAGAGGAGGTCACAGTAGCTCTTCATGGTTTTTTTTTTTCCCCCATGTTTACTTCTCCTGAGGAGGACAGCAAGCAGTTTTAACAAGCCCTGAAGCCTCACAGTCACTTAGATTGCCCAACATCTTAATTGCTTTCTGTGGTATGTATCAGTGAGAGTGTGACAAGGCTAAAATTCAAACCGAAATCCCGTGAGTGTCGACAGATGTAGGAATCTGACTGGGATGCAGGGCGCCGCTGTACCCTTTCTGCTGGGCTGTGCCAGCACCCTAAGCCAACCACCCTGAGTTTTGGAGAGTTCATAATCAGTCAAGATCTGCATCAAAAATGTGCAGCTCAGATCCACTTTTGGTCTAAAATATGCCAGGCCACGTGCCAGAAGACACATACCTAATTACCAGGCTGTGCTGATTATTCCTTCTTCTATACTTTTCTCAGTAAATTTAGAATAAATTATATCTTTGGCAAATTACACAAAGAGATGATTATACATTTAATTAGATGTTTACCTCTTGTTTTCTTCATGCAATAGTAACTAGTGCAGATTACAGGAACTCAGAATAATTTTTCTGTGTGGCCACATTTTCCCAGGGTTAGATTCAATGAAAAAAAAAAAACAACCCCAAAACAAAAAACCAGCAAAGCTTTTGGTTAGGGGAATATTTATAACATATTCACCTTCTTTTCTTCCTTTAATATGAAAATGAATAGTATCAGGGGATGGTATCTCAGTTATTTGCAATCCATTGGAAAATGCATATTAGAGGGGAAAATACATAATTTATTAAATGTATTGCTTAAGGTGAGAAACTTGAAATTGAGTTTTGTAAGTCTGGGGATTTTGGGTTATACTTGGCATAGGCTACTCAGTCTGCTGAATTATTCAGTGCTAAGCCTGCCAGTGAGAATAACAAGAAAACAGACATAGATTTTGAAATGTGTTTTCACTTGATTAGGAAAAAAAAAGTTTAAAAATTAAATAGCTACACTCAGAAGAAGCTTTATTCCCTCCTCATTGAACAACTGTTGATGGATGACTGCAGTTCTGCCTGTGAAAGGAGTACCCATGTGTATTCACTTAGTGGCACTTAAACAAGAATGTTATAAGAGACTGTACTGCCAATTACGCTGCCACAAATGTTAAATATAATTAGAAATTGCTTCCCATTGCAACCATTTTTTCCCCAAGTAACCAAAAAGTACATATATGTTAGAAGATAAGGACAGAAGGTGGTCAAGATGCTGATGTCTCTTACACCTGTTAGAAGAAATCAACTTAAAAGGAAAACCCATCTCTTAGGATTGCCCTTTCACCGCAAAATCAGTTCCCTACGTTAGAAAAGCACTTAAATTTCCTTCAGAAATGGAAAGAATTGTGCAAACAGTAGTAATTTTTACTCAGATTTAAATGTTGTCAGAGGAAAGTCTGCCTTTGCTTTACTGGAAGCTAAATCTGGCTTTTTGTTACCCAGGTATCAGATTACCTAGTGTCTGAAAGATTTCTTATGTGTATAAAGAAAAACAATTTCTTGGCAACAAATATCTTCAACCACCACAAAGAAAGAATTGTTTCAGGAACTGAAGTAAAAACCTTATTTTGTAAAATCCCATTTTTTTCATCATTAAAAGGGGGTAACTCCCCTTGATAACAGCAGGCTCTTTTTCTCCTCATCACAAAGTTGGGTAAGACCTCAGGAGATAGAAGAGATCAAAGTTACTAAGATCACACTCCATGTTACCTATGCTGAGTCACACTGTTTAGTTGGAAACAGGAATTGCTAGCAAGGGGCAAAAAGCATCTGAATCTGAAAGCTTTTCATTCCTGTCCATCCCATTTTTCCCACACCCTGCAATATTCTACCCACAGCTTTTCTGTCCCTACGACCGACACTTCAGATAAGCTCAATGAGAAGGGATGAAGACAGAGTCTCTGCCAATGGTTTCAGTCTCACACCTCTGGTTCTGCACTTGCTCAGCAAAATATAATCCCCCAAAACTGAGGAAGTGAAGGTAGCAAAACAACCTCTTGGTAAAACACCAGGAAGTCTAATGAATTAAAAAAAAAAAAGTAGCAAAATTCCCAGGTCGTTCAAAGTGTGAGCATGGTCCTCCACACTCAGAGTCCTCCATGCAAAACCACAGGCAAAATGGTGCACCACAGGAGCATGGCGTTCAAGTATGGGGCGGAGCAAGTCAAAGCCTCCACTGGCACAAACCAAACCCTGAAACATTGCAACGAAGCCAGCATGGTGGACCTGCATGTGGACCTTGATCAGTGAGGAGTCGCTATGTGACTAGGTAGTAGCACAGCACCTTACACAATGACTAAGAAAAAGGATGTACCAGGCTGTTGAATTTTACATCTGCCCACTTCATCATATGACACCTTTCCTTATCTTTCCTTTTCTTTCCTTATCTTTCATGATCTTCACAGACATCATGGTAAGACAGTGCCAACGTGTCCATTTACAGGGATCTAAGAGTTACAGCAAAGCAAAAAGCTGATTTCTGGACATCTACTTCCTCAAGCTGTAGGAAATAATTGACTTTCACAATGAAACAGCTTTTCTGAGTTTCATATGTGTGTGCTTTCTCTGAATCACTGTTTTTGACATTTGGTTTAATATGTCATAAATTTGTACTACAATTGACTGACATACATCCTGATAGCACTAATCCTTCGATAATATACTATTTTATCTATTCTTCATCATGTTTTGGTAAAAAGGAAAATGCTCTTTATATTTTCTTTGATTAATTTTAACAGCGACGGCAGCAGCTGTCAGGCCTAGAAACAGCACTTTTGCAGATTAAAAGGCTGTGGAAAACTTCCAGGTTTGTCCAAGGAGAGATGTTCTAGGTTAGGAAAAAACCAGTGGAACAATTTTAAGAGAAACACAGAAATATCAGTTTAATCAACATGTACAACTCCTTTTGGAAGAAAAAGTTCTGTTTTTTTAATGCAAGCAAATAAAAGCTAGCATTTCTCATGTTCAGAGAGTTCACCAGTGATTGACAAACATACTTTTGCAAAGCTTTCTAAAGATCTTTTTATTTAGCAATATAAGGCAAATATTTCAACTTGATGACAATAGATTAGAATTATGGAATAACAAACACAAATCGGATTTTTTTTTCACCCTAGGACTTGAGAAATATTCCCCAAGCTGACTAATAACTCTGGTCACTTCCTCTCTGTCTCACCTTGTCCAGTCTTTGAAGGGCTCTTAAATATTTGTCAAATGCAAACAAGAAATAAGAAATAGGAAAGGCGTGGCTATATACAGGAAAATGGATATCCATAATTTTTAAGGACAAAAAAAGGGAGAAGTATAAATTACACACATTACCCTGCTCCAGGGCTATTGAATTCAGCTGGAGTTTTTCCATCAGCCTCAATGACCTTTGGACCAGACCGTTATGATGAAGTGCAGAGTTCTCATCTCTTGCAGAAACTGTCTATTCAACCCAAAAGCAGTCTCTGTGCTGGAGCCCTCCCACCCCAGCTGGGGCTGCATTCAGACCACACTTCAGCCAGGACACCTGAGCTGAAATCCGACCTATTTAGCAAACACAGCACATTGTTTATTGAAGCAGATACCCCACTTAAAATGCAAGCATCATGTGGATGGACTCTGTCCAACTCTCCTTTGAGTCCAACTAACTGGAATCAAATTTATCCGTCTCCTCCTGCTGCTCTGTGACAGTCTGGCAGCACAAAGCAGTTGTGAACTTAAGGGATGACTTGAAACATGCTCGGCCCAGGAATAAACAGTTACAAAAGGGACTGGGCAGGGTAGCGTGATCTACCCATACAGTCATTTTAAGGTAGGGTCATGATTTCTAAAGGTTTATTTTTCCATAGGTGACCCCCTTGCTCTGCGCAGTGGTGAGAAGAAGTGACTGGACAGTGGACAACAGCTTGCATTTGTCACAGGAATTTTTCCAGTGTGTTTCCTGCTCTGTAGAAGGTGAAATAATTCACTTGAATTTCCCCAGCTCCTTTGCAACTCTATAAAGGGTAAAACTGGTATGGAAACAGAGTGCTTACGGGCAAGATGAAATCCGAGTAGTGCACTTTTGTAGTCTTCTCCAAATACAATAAATTAGAGGTGCGGTTTGTTGTTTTTTTTTTAAAAAGGAAAACAGCTCTTGAAAAATTCTGGTAAGTCAGAAATTACCTGAATCTTTCACCATTTGAAATCTTTTAGCAACTTAAAAAATGTAATCTTTTTAGCAGGAACCTTTTCTAAACAATTCCTAAAATATTACTAATGGCTTTTTTTCTTTTTTTTTTCTTTTTTTTTTTTTCTTTTTTTTTTTTTTTAAGTAAACCTACTCAATCTTGAAACAAACTTAGACTGATATTCTGAACAATCTTTATGTTCTTTTACTGTGTAATGAAGTACCCCCTTGGGCTTACCCAGAACTGGATGAACTTACATGAAAAATAATATGAGTTGTTACAGTACCCTCAGCTTAACTGGAATAAAGACGAGATTTTTTTTCAGAAGTATTCATCCATGTGGAAACACACAGCTCAGTAAGTAAATGAATACATGGGTCCTCATATAAAATCACCTTCCATAACTCCTGTAATTAACCGATTTCCAGTAATTTCCC
>NW_009231537.1:48199-86834 GCF_000690835.1 Fulmarus glacialis
AACTCTCCATGCTCTTTTTATCTTCTTCCCATAGCCCTAGAAACCATGCCTGTTCCATTTGGTTCTCACTGGTTCTTACTGGTGTGTATATCTCAGCACTTCACTAGGCCACATTTCTTCTTACTGACAGTTATACACTTTGCAGCACAAACCACAAGAGCAAAGCAGATTTCTATCTGCTTTGCAACAATTCAACTTTTGGAACAATTTGAAAACCTAGAGGCTTTCAGAGCTTCATTCACCTCTCCTTTTTTGTTATATTACCACACTCATTGCTTTTTCAGAAAGATAAGAGATATCTTTCCACAGTTTGGTCTCTTTGTTCGTGTATTACCTTGCATGTTTTAGCTTCACACTTTCAGTTATTTAAAATGTTAGCATATTTTGTCTTGGGAAGATCATTCAAAAAACTAAACTTAGAAACACTATGTCACATCTGGTTCCTGAGCTCAAGACGGCCTAATAATTGTGGTATAGAAAATTAACTCCAGATTTCTGAGTATTAATTGTATTTATTAATGTCTGTGCATTGACATAATCACTACAGTGCAACTGATGGCATCACTTGAATCAAAATGAATTGTGCTATATGAAGCCAAATTGCACTGCCATGAGAATAAAACCCCTGGCAGATATCCCTCGCTGATGGTTTGCACCAGCAGCAAAACAGGCTCTGAAGGGCTAGTACGTATAATGTCATGCCACCCCCTATGAGTCCTAAAAGTTAGAGCCATTCTGGGGCAATGCAGGGATGGCAAAGGACCATTACTGGCCAGCACAGAGTAGGAAAGCCATCAGGGTGCACCAATGTGTTTGAGTGCTGGGACTCCTAAATTAGAGTCACAGCTGACCCTTTTGTGCTTTCCCTTCAACTACACCGGTAGAAATTGAATATATACATGCATAAATATATGTACATGTTTGTATTTGTAAACATTTCCTTCCAGGAGCCAGATTTTCCTCTCCCATGTATTAATTTTCTCTCTCTCACGTACACGTTCCTCAGCCCGTAATTCATCAATACTTGGAGGAGCCTTAAGTTTGTTGTCTTTGGACACAGCCTACCATTACAGTCCATGCCTGGAGCTTCCACGCATTTATGAAATGTAAACAGCAACTACGCTAAGAGTAATAAATATAGGATATATCCTACAAACTAATGCTGGAAGGCAGAGTTGTAATTTCTTTTAAAATCGATTTCATTAAAAAAAAAAGTTACACTCCCCTCGGATACCTCTTAACATTTCACACTGATAACCTTACTAGACATTTAAGGTATGACATAAACCAGTGAGCAGACCAATGAAGACACATTTTAGGTAGTTTGGGTGTCTTCCAGCTGCTTTTTTCTCCTTGTAAAGGTGCTGTAGGACCGCCGCTCGTGATCCACACCGATTCAGCCACGTGCCGCTGGTACCCAGTGATCGGGCTCCCGGTGCTCCAGGTCTTTCGGCTGGCGTCACCCGGCGCCTCGTGACTCAGCCGGAGACTTCCGCTCGACGGCGGCACCCGGCAGCTTCGAACAGCTTCTCTTGCCGCAGGGTGCCATGCCCGTTGCAGCAGTGCCTTTGAGCCGCTGCCGCGCGTGGCGCAACAATAAAAGTCCAAAGGAGGGAATGGAGCCTGCAACCCGCCGCAGCCCCGTGTAAATGGCGCTACGGCTTCCCGTCTCGTAGGAAGTGCCCGCTCCGTGACCCGTCGTTTCGGTTGTCTGGATGGCTGTCTCTTCGCTTCCTGGAGCAAAACAAAACAGCACCGAAAGAGAGCGTCTCTCTCTTCCTTTTGTTTCACTACTTCTCTTCCACAGGGGGTCTCTGAACTTGTGTGCCCAGCTGGAATTAATACACCCAGAGTCTCTGCGGAGAAGGCTGGGGAAGTGGAGGAGGCCCAAGGGGGTGATGTGAGTACTTGCTGTTGATGTACACATAAATCAGAACCAGTGTGTCATTCCGTTGGATCTCTGAGGCAGGATCAAGGACAAAGGAACCTCAGTTTGTGATGCTCCGCTCCTAACTTTCCTGTGTCTGGTCCCCAGACTTGAATGAACAGCCCTTGGCATAAGTAATAACAAACGCCAAGGAAAGAAAGGCACTTCTTTCTGCAGCTCCCCATAAGCCAGGATGGATGCATTTTAGGCAGGCTGCAAGGACTCATCTGCATCTATCTACCTAAGCTTCAAAGCTGGCACCTCCTTCCAGAAGAGGCTGAGGCAAAGGCAAGGTAGGCAGGGAGGGAGAAGGGGAAGGCAACTGCAGAAGTAGTAAGCACTACTCTCAAGTTATTTTTCTGATGCCACTCTGTTGTAGAAGGAGCTTGGCACTGGCTGGTACATGACCCAGCAGAACATCACCCTGGCCAAATGCCCTGCTGGTGCATCCACATCACAGGCAAGTGTCTGGCTTCTGGATTTCCCCTTTCCAGTACAAGGTGGATATCAAGAGAAACAGGGAAGGAGGCATGCCAGGGTCTCCTCCAGACAGTCTTTCTGAGAAAGTCTACCTTCTTGTTCACACACAGAGGTATACCTCAAAGGTGAGCGGGTTTTACAGAGCTTTTTTTCTGCCAATTCACTGTGACTATAGGGCTGGAGAGCTTCCTGCTGCGAGCCTTTGCTTTTAGCTTTAGATCCCCTGCACACTGGTCTCTGTGAGAGAGAGATTGCTAACTGGAAGAGGGCCAGCTGAGCGCTACGCATACGTGTGTCTACATTGTTTAAACGCTATCTCAGCCCAGTTCAGACCACTGCAGCTAGATTTCACAGCACAGTTTGAGTCACATGTCACTCGATGGACCAGTCTCAAAAGTTTTTATGGATGCTCTAGAGTTGGCTCTCTTACCTTACATAGTCCTCCAGTAGGCTTTGTCCCCCGCTATGACTCCACATGGCCTCTAGCCTCAAGCCATAACATGTATGTCCTCAGTGTCAGGACACAAAAACACCAGCTGGGTGGGCTGCAAAGCAACCCTGTCATTATTTCAATCTCTTTGAACAGAAAAAGCCACGAAAAGGATAATCATGTCCCAAAGCCAGGGACATAACCCATGGGACCTAAAGAGACCCATGGCCAACTGCTACAATGCGTGAATGTAGCCACTCTGCTCTAGAAGCACTGGAATGGAGCTGCGTGGATGGAGGACATTCTGCCACCTTTTGGGCTAGGAACCACTTCATTTAGTCTGCAATCTAGTCACAGCCGGATAGACCCCAGTCTTGACGTTACGCTGTAGTATGTGGTTCTTATTGTGCTCTGATCATTACTAAATCTAAAAACTGTTGCCAGTAGCATTACAAATGAGGAAAATGAGGTATGAAACAGGTGATGGGCTTGCTCAGAACCAAGAACAGAACTTTTGATTTTAGTGCTCAGCTAAGCTGCTCTGCTTATGTTGCCTAAGACCCTGAATGAAGATACAGGCTTTAGGAGGGGAATTGACAGAGAAGAGGGAGATCTGCTCAAAGAGGAAGTTCTGGTGTCAGATTGTGCAAGAAATAACAAATTTGTCTTACATAAAAAGAAGGTGGTGAGGTCAAAGTGTTGACACTGATCAAAGAAGAAGATAGGAGCTTTATGATAATTTTATCATAGAAATAAAAAAGTTGAGAAGGTTTTCTGAGGTAGGACAAGAAGCCTAAATTTGATTCACTAAGTCTCTGTACTGATTTGCATTCCTAAAAATAACCATCATTTCAGAACAGAGATTTGGCCCGCTGCATGAAGTTATTAGTCAATCCTGTCTGGTATTCAGCCTGGGTAGTAACAAGTAGTACGTAGTGATCAAATGGAATTACAGACAAAACGTGCTGTCCTTACCTAATTAGGCACTGCTACACATGGAGTGAAGCATTTCTTTCCAGCTCTCACTGCTGATGACTTTATGCCTTTGAGTATCAGGCTGAATTAGCCTTATCTCCTGCAAAGCTATATATAGTATTTTGCTGTTGTAAAACCTGGCATTAAAGGGTTTTTTGGTACACATTAACCTTAGGCTGCTTGTGGTGGTTGGAACTATTGGAATTTCCAACACCACGATATTCTAAAAATACCATGGAAAACCTTGACTGTCCATGTGGAAAGCAACAGACCCTCAGAAACTCTTGGAACAAGGTGTACAGTTTGCTTCCAGGTAAGTTATGGTGTCGTGATTGCAACAAGTCAGCTGGGAGCAAAGCTGAGCAGATAGAGCTGGTGGGAGATTTATTGATCAGATGAGAAGAATGAGTATGTGCCAGACCTTCTACATATCTGTACTGACAGATACTGACATCTCCATTGCGGTGGTCAAGGGAGTCATTGCCCAGGGTCATGGATCAGAGCAAACTGAGGCATATCAGCTAAGAAGCAGAAAAAATTAGCCAGCAGTTCCCTTTTCTTTCTTGTGCTGAATAGATTTCTATCAGAACAGAAAAGCTGGACTCATGCGCCCCTGAACCTGGATTTGTCCTAAGGGAACACCAATGACAAACTGTTCTTCAATATTTTTTTCCTGACAACACAAACTGCCTGAAAATGATGTGAAGAAGTAGCCTGCAGGCAGAAACGGATGGCATTAACTAAGAGGAAACACCACCTTAGTTTGTTCCTTGGGCCCGATGCATCTCTTTAAAGTTGCAAATGTTTTCAGTGCTCAAGCAGTATAAACAACCTTAGCAGTAGGTGCCAACTGATCATGTTCCCTAGGGAAGCCCTAGCTAGGGAAGGGCAATTCATGCAGCATCACAGCTGCTGTGTCTTTGGAAATGTGCATCTCCAAAATAAATGGAACAGTCAGGAAAGAGGTAAGTAATAAGATAAAAGAACCCCCCACTTTTTAAAATTTATTTTCAGTTTATCACCAGAAATGCCGAATGAGGAAGCTCTAAGAAATATTCATGTCATCAGTATGGCTTTGGGTGGGGAAGAAAAGGAGTACACAACCATGAAAATAGTATCTATCTTGCTCATTTAGCAAGTGGTTTTTAGCATTTGTTTTCCAATTCTGCTAAGGACTTGTGCCATGTCTGCCTGTTTCTCTTGTCAGTGCTGCAGACCTTCCTAGTCTGGAATTGCCTTGAAGTCACTTCCAACTTGCAGACTAGGAACAGTGACAAAAGTACATAAATTTTCTCAGCAAGTCGCTTTCCCTGGCAGCTCTCTAGCCTGGTCCAGAAGCTATCCGTATTTATCACCATCTGACTGAAGAGTTGTACTGCTCCCAAAGGAGCTCTTTGCTTTTTTGCAACAGAGCTGTCACTCCCTCAGTATAGTAGGTCCAAAGTGAGCAGCTAATATCTCCTGGCAGTGGTTCCAGGAGGCCTCCATGATCATGTTTTTCCAGAAGAAGAAGGGCTTGCTGCTGTGGTTGACTGGGGATACCCCTTCCTGAAGCTCCTTCCAGGCATGTTTTGTTTTTTTTTTTTTAACTCCTGTTCGTGTTAGTGTCATCTTTGGCACCAGGGTTAAAGCTGATCATTGTCAGCTAAAGGTGTCAGTGCAGTTTGATGGCTAAACATGCAGATAGGCACTGACTGGGAGTCTCCAAAGCGCATCACTCTGCAGCTCACAAATCAGTGGGTGTTAGGCACTGCCAGGTGTGCAAAGTTTAGATATTTAACTTCTATCTAACCTCTATTTTGGGGCATTTAAATACAATCCCATAAGCCTCAAAAGCTCCAGCCTGCTACCACCTGTAGGAGTGAGCAGCAAAGTCGCCCTGGCGCTAAGAGATGCTCAGAAACAGCTCCATAGTGACACAGCTGAGGAGGGAAGCTATTTGTTCTTGTAGGTTCCCTTCCCGTGGCTTTCACACAGCTCAGTCCAGGGATGTCTCATGGCCAGACCACTATAAATTAGCAGCCATCATGCTAAGTATGGTTCTTTCAAAACCTCTCTCTCCTTCTGCCTGGTGGAGGCTGGTGGCAACATGCCATCAGCAGCTGACTAGCATGATCCTTTGTCCAGAAACGGGGCAAGTGAGGTTATCAGGAGATAACTCAGCATCACTGTCACCATTCAGTCACCATCTTCCCTAGTCGGGTTGCCAAGGAGTCGTGGCATATGCTACACAAAATAACAATGTTATTTTAGGAGAACTATGCAATGAACTTCTGTCCTTAGTCCACCAGGCTCCCTATATGCTGATTGCTGCGATGCTAACTGGAGCTTGCAAGGTTGCCATTGATGGAAAACTCAAAAGCTGGTGTTTTACCAAACGATATGATACACCTCTACGGCACGGGCACAAGACATAGCTATGCATGACCAATATTAGCTGAATGCTCTTAAGCTGTATCTGTGGAAAATTAGCATTTCCCCTTGATGTGCTTGACTGGCTTCGCGTCATTCCTCTGGCGAGAGGAACAGAATTACAAAAGCTTTTTTTTTTCTTTTTTTCCATGCGCCATAGCCAACAATGTTGTACGTTATTAGCCTGCAGCACAATTTCTAAAATTGGAATTTCCATTGCTTGGAAGGCAGACTAAATGTTTTCTTTTTGGAAAGGCTCTATCTGTTTCTTTCTCTGCCGCCTTTCTCCCATACCTCTCCAAAACATATGTTTTCAATCTTTTTCATTTATATGAAAGAAATCACTGCTGACAGACATTTTTTCTTTGCAGTTTATCTCCCACTGACCTCTTAAAAAAAAAAGGAGGTAAGGAAGAGAAGCCAGAGATGGATTTACTGGTACGATAGAAGAGAGAGAAGGAAAAAAAAAAAGAACAAATAAATTCCTCAGTTCAAACGTGAACCTGCCAGACTGCAAATCAAAGATTTGCTGAAATCCGGAAATGTTCAGATCATTTTTCCTTTTCCTTTTTTGTGCTTTGAGGTGCCGTCTGGGAGCCACGGTGCCAAATCATTGTGAGGAAAGTGGTTGTTCCCAGTATCTTCAGTTGGCACCAGAAGCACCAGTTCTAGGAAGTCTCCCAGGGAAGCTGCTTTTTATACCTCCGCTCTAATTTTAGAGACAAGAGGTTTGGATATGAGCATGCATCCACCTTGCAAGAGGCTTCTGCAAACTGAACCTGACTGGAGCCTTTCAAGGGACATGTGTGTCTCCCAGAAGCTCTAGGTTTCAAATGAAGGTCTTTAAAAGCATGGATCACTCCTGATTTCCCCATTTAAGGTGGCCATGACAGAATCAAGCTCCAAGTTGCCAACTATGGAAAAAAAAAATTAATAGTGCCTGTGAGCATGAACAAAAAAGAAGTACAAGGACATCTCAGTTTCTTAGGCTCGGTCTAGGAGCTGAGACTCACATTATTGAGTGATTTGATTGCCCTAAATGGTACTTACTAACTACAATCAACAAAAAGGGCTGCATTTTATGAATCAGTATCCACATCTGTGATTGCTAAGGACTTTGTTAGCTTGGTCCACCGATGTAGCACCCCCATAGCCGGAGATCTTTGTCATGAGCCTGGCTGGCCTCCCAGCACCACCTACTTCCATCTGAACTGGATGCCATGAGATCCCACCCAGAGGAGTCAAGCCTCCCAGGGAACAATGAGTAATTCTTGGGAGACGCCACTGGAAGGCTGCTGCCGTGGCACGGGAAGGCCGATAACATCTCCCAAGCCACAGCGGCCCTTTGTGTCGGCAGACACAAGTGGGATGTTCCTTCTTAAGCTTTCCAGAGTCGGAGGAAGTGGGCCTTGAAACACAATGCTCATTGAAATCGGCTTTCATCTGGGGGATCTCGCGGCGTAAGCGCCGCTCGGTGATGTGCTTTCCATCTGCAGCCGAGGCCTCCTGATGCATTTCCTCTGTTTGTTCCAGGGGGATGGATGGCAGCACCTTAAAGCAGGCACATATTGTACTGGCTGGTGGGCATTATTCTGGACTGTGGAAAACAGTAGTCCTGAGCAATAACAGTATCCTCAGGAGCCTCTGGTGGAAGTGGATGACATGTCGAATTACCTCCTCCTTCTCCTTCCCTCTCCATATGAATAGCACACTCATTATAGAAGGGTTTAAAAGCATTTCACATCTAGCCATGGTCATGTTACACGGTCTGTTGTTCAGGGTTTCTCTCGGCAAGGAAAGGCCATGTACACTTATGACGCTGAACAGTTTAAGCTCTGGGCAACAATACTGTAAATGGGGGCAAACTACAATTGCTAGAAGACTGCTGAGTGTTACACACCATTGTTTCACTGTGCTTGACAGATTGGATTACACAAGAAATAGAGTTGAAAAGGACATTGTCACGAAGAGAGAGCCACTTCAGCCATGAACTAAGACACTGTGAAAGCAACTCAACCCAACAGTGCTTTTCCTGTCATGCGGCTACAGATTGCTCTTCTGCTTCAGGCTGTGGCTTTGCACGACTTCTGGTTGTTCATGGAGTCTTGTAATTAACCACAGGGGAGACTAAGCTGAGGCTGGTTGCGAGTACAAATGAGTACCGTATGAGTCTGCCATGTGGGCAAGTGTGTAACTGAATATGGGAGTATAAGGACAAAATGTAGCCATTTCTAAAGAGCAAATGTTCTCATCAAATCCTATCAAATAAATCCCCTTTTCTGCTATAGGGTACTGTGGAAAGAGATAGATATGTGCTCTACTTATTTGGCACCTCCCTACCAGAAGTATTTCAGGAAGGCTTAAACTGCAGTGGGATGAGATTGGTAAGAAGGAACTGGAAGTAACTTGTCTTTCACAAACTAATTACTGAGCATTAGGCCTGAGCCCAGCTCATGGATCACAAGCAGGTTTTGGTAGCTGGGGATAGCTCCACCACTTAATCACCCTGAGAGGTCTATAGAAGGAGGAAAATGCCAGACCAAAAATCCATTGCGTGTATGCAGGGATGGGTGGTGTGTTGCGTGAGAGGAGGAAATTACTGCAAAAAATAGCATCATCCCCTCACAGTCCACTTTGGTAACAAAATCTATTTTTAAATTTTTGTATCTAGAAATACTGCTGGCGGATCCCCCTGTGCCGCCTATTCAGGCACTCTAAAAAAAGGCCCTTACTTCCATCTGCCTCCAAAGAATAAGTGCCATCCAGTCTGAAAGGGAGAAGAATGTCTTTTTTAACTCTTGATCACTTGTCTGTCTGGATCCAGACATCATGAGGCTTCCTGGGTGGGCTCAGAGCAGCGGGGTGAGGCCGAGCTGGGGCAGGGGACACAGCAGGCAGGGCAGGCAGGCAGGCAGGAGGGCAGGCTGCCTGCCCCACGATACTGCTGGAGAAGAGCCACTGGAATCAGAACTTAGGGCAAAAGCAGACTAAAAGGAAAATCACACCAAAAAATATAACAAGAAAAAAAAGTTGAGAAAAGGGGGGAAGGGGGAATTAAATGTTTTATAAATATCTGTAATTTTATTTTTTTCTTACTGAGACAGCTCAGGGTATGCTAAACAAAGGGCAACAGGATACACATTAGAGAAATCAGGAGAGTGTCAATTTATTAAAATGTTAATTTACTGTAGCAAGGGGAAACCAACTCAGCCCAGTGACCAAAGGAAGTTTTTGGTCAAATGCTAGGAAAAAATATGGCCTGTGTGAATTTTGATAATAATACTGAGGATTACAATGGTGCCCAAAGACTTCAGCCAAGCTAGGCCTTTGCTGTGTGTAATGCTGTATAAGCATATAGTGCCCATTCAAGAACATTGTAATGCTTCACACAGGGAGGTTCAGGGTGAATTGATAGACATGAACTGGGACAGGATGAATTTTCCTCTTGATCTGAGTTGACTGAAGAGGGATCCTGGTTTAGGCTGAGGCTATTCCCATAACTTTTAGACAATTAAAGCTAGGTGAAATAAATTCCAGCCTCAGCCTCTTTCACCTGAACGGCAGACAGACTAGAAATGGCATTAGTGTTGTGATGAATAGAATATAATAGAAAACAAACCTTTAATTTGCCAAGCTTCTGAGATTAAGACATCTTTTTAGAAGTTAGGTGCTGCTGAAATATATTGTTCCCACATTGCAGAAATCAAGGGACCTGACTGGTAAAGAGTACCATACAGTAAAGAGTGTCTTAGTGTGACTGTGTCTTTTCAAAGAAATACATATCTTTAAAACATATCTTTAATATAAGCACTGTTTAGAAAGCAGCCATGTCACTTCCAAACACACCTAACCCTTTTTTGGGGCTTCTCAGATTCTCTATGTTGAAAGAAAGCTCTCTGTATTGAAGATCTCAGAGATACTTAATATAATAATTCTTTTGATTCTTGACTTTGTACAGAGACTCGCTGTATTTTTCATTATTCTCAATGCGTCTCTGAAGAGACATCTGCCTAAATCCCACTTCTAGAAGAAGTGAGCGCCTGAAAGATTTACACTGGCACTTAAGAGTGTACCTGAAAGAGAGGGAGGGTCAGCAGAGTAAGGTGAGATGTGCTGGCAGTGATTTAAAGGGAGACGATAGAGGAATACAACCTCTTAAGTCAGTTGTCGCATTGTTATTTATGCAGTTCCAGCTTTAGCCATCCTCCCACAAACTTACCAGGACTCAACAGCTGCTTCCACTTGCTTTCACTTAATGTGATATTTTAAAGCATGGTGGAAATTAAATCATACAATCATCATGAATGAGACCAGTTTATTAACCAAAAGTCTAAAGTGTCAAACAGAGTAGTAAAAGAGTAAACATCATGACTGCTGGTACCACCGGTATTCCTTCTTTATTTCCATAGAGAACTGCCTACAGCTTTAGTCAAACGGTACCTTAAGAAAAGTCCTGTCAGACAGGGACTATCATCCCTTGGTCTCTCCTTTCCTTTAGCTGGTATCAGTCTGAATCACTTCATGTAAAATTCAGTGACTAAGTACCACATTTCATCGACATGGATCTCAACTGCTTCCCACAGTGCCGCATCTTTAGTGATTGGCCACAGCATCTGAGACTGTCAGATAGTAGAAGACGCGTAAAGCACCGCGGTGGGACAGAGTAGTCACGGCATCTCTTGGTTACCCTGGGTTGGGCAGGCGGTGAGTAAGCAGTGTAATACCAAATGTGGGTGTCACTAGATAAAGTATGTCAGCATGACTACAGTCTAAATATTATAAACTTAAAGCAGCTTAAGTCCCTAACTGCCTCCACAGATGCACAAATCCAACATTAAAACCTGAAAAACCTTAGCTTTGCTGTTGGTTAAGCCTGGAGGCGCTTAAATTCTTCATGATACTTGCATTCCTCTTTGGGGCATGAGCCGAAATAACTGGGCGGTGTTGCGGCAGCGGCACCGGGCTGAGCTCCCAGGAAGAGGTAGAGACCAAGGCAGCTTATGGAGCAAGGCTTGCTCTCCTCTGCAGCATTTCCAGACAGTTAACTTAACTCTGCGACTTTGCTGTCCCCCTGCCTTTTCCCCCTGGTTGCTGCACTGAAAGAAAGTGAGGGAAGGAACTTTAACCAACATTTCAGTGTCCTCCCCCTGTCTCCCCTTCACCTTCCCTCAGCGCTCCCCGTATCTTTGGAGAGAGGTGGTTTTCCCACCTGCTTCAACAAGAATTGCAAACACCTCCTCGCTGACCTCCTCCCAGCTGGATGCAGTGTTTGTGGTTGTCTTTTTGCCTCCATGCATTCAGCGTATATTGGTTTAACAAAACCGATGGTGTGCAATTAAACCTACAATTTTTGTTACTCTCCAGAAGACTGTTTTTGTGCTTCATTATATTCCCCGCATCCCTATCCCTGAGTCAGTAACGGCTGAAGCTTTTCAACACAGTATGCTTTTGTTAAGGAGCTCATCCTCAAATTGACAACATGTTCCATCCAGCATTAATTTAGCATCTAACTCATCAATAAAACCTGACTGTTACAAAAAAGGCTGGAGGGGGAATCAACATTAAAAGCACTAAAAATAAAAATTCCTTCTTAAACTGGGATACCTGGGAACAAGCCCACAGAGTCAATGAGAAACAGAAGGCCAATTCCCAGGTTCACTGCCGAATAGCAGTGAATCTCCCCCTAAAAGTGCCTCCTAGGCTGACCCTGTGCCCTTGAGTCCCATGTCCCTTGGGAGCTGCAGCGCAGGAACAGAACAGCCCCTCCGGGTCTCTGCTTGCCCTGCCTGCTCCATCCCCGCCGGCCCGTGACGCATGTACCCGGGTGTAGCAGGCGAGGGGGTGAAATTGTGAGAGCCTGAAGAGGCCTCGGGAGCTTTGTATTACGTACAAAAAAAGGACAGAAAAAAATAGAGGCAGGGGTTTGGAGTCTCTAATCAGCAGTGATTGCTTCCTGTGCAGAAGTCAGCTGTTTCATACAATAGCCAAGCTGTTCGGTCTCTAGGCGCCATCCCAAGGTCATCACTTTTCTATTGTTGTTCCCCACCCCCATGGAAAATTCCTGTGCTCTTTTATGTATATAAGGGTGGGGTTTTTTTAAACTTGGAAAACTCATGCCTGCCTCTCGTGGTTGTGGAAGGTTCGGCACTAGGTACGGACCTGAACTTGGCTTTTCAGGGCTTTTCCTTCGCTCTGCATCATCAGTGCCTGATGTGCCTCTTATCTCAAGAACTTTCTAAGGTTTTTAAGCAAAATACTTATCTGCACTGTGTTAAGTGGAACCAAATTTGTAAGCCAAATTAAAATCTGACATTTTTCCTACTGCTTTTCTATGAATTCATGTGTCATTGACCTCCGAGACAGTAAGAAATGAGGCCGTGTCAGTTCCTAGATATTGTTCCCTTATAAAATATTTATTTACTTACACGCATACAAACCTTGCTCTTTTAAACCTACCTAGTGGAAACTCTGTGAAAGGAAGTGTTTTATTCTAAGAAGCCATTGAGCCATCATTGCATTGGTTTGTTTTGAGACCTGCCAAACAATATTCTAAAATCTTCAGAATTCAGAAGTCCTGTAGAAACATATTCATTCTGGGCAGCTTCTCTGTTTTCTGAGAATTCTTCCAAATCCCTTTCACTGGGCTAGAGCTGATCCTGGGCAACACTACACAACTTCTTAAAAGCCACTGCTTGTTATCTGTTGCTGCTGACATCAGTTGGACAAGGAGATTTAGCTCTTTGCAGGTTTGATGCCACCTATAGCCCAGTCTACAGTTTTCAGAAGCTTTGACTGATTCACTGTGAATTTTTCTGGGCTGATGTAGTTTACTAAGCAGAACTGGAAAAAAACTGTGGATTTCAGCAAAGGCCTGTTCGCCGGCACCCCATGCTGCTCAGGAATGCAAGATGGGAACAGTTTATTACCATACCAACACTAGGATCTCCACATGAGATATTGGCCTCTCAGGATGTTCAGTGGTGATTGTGGTCTCACAATGTCGTCTCTGGTGTCACTTAATGCTAATGAAACAATTGTGCTCCTCAGCCTGTGGCTTACACAAAATTTAGGACAACTCAGTGCTTTAACATGCAACCATTGAAGGAGGCCAAGTCAGATGAAAATGGTGTATTTAGTTATGAAAAATGTTTTTTCCTGATCTATCCTTCTTTTTTTTTCCCCCAAATGCACATGTTTTGATGGTCCCTACTGTCGCTGAAGCAAGCAAGGCTGGGCCACAGCTGTGCCCCCCACTGTGTCTGGGTTTGGGGGATGAGGGCACTTGCTTGGATATATAGACTCCTTTGAACCTGTAAGCTATCGCTGCTTGTAACTCATCCTTTAATTTCTCTCTGGGTGATTTTTTGGTTCTTAAGTTCCCCCAGGGGCACAGAAATCTGCTGCTCAGCTGCCAGCCAAGTCCATGAATATCTGTGCCTCTCAGAGTCCTCTTCAAGAAGGTATGGTCAGACAGGCTTCACAGTTCTGCTGGGAACAATTGCTGTTAAAACACTTTTGTTTGAAGGCTTTTTCCCAGTTCTATGGGCTCTGATTATGTCTTTTCCAGTACATTATTCCACCGTAATAGTTTCTTTGGGGCTATTTCTAGCTGCTGAATAGATTATCATTCTACCATTAGACAAGACACCACAAAAACCCTCTCTGATGACTGTGTCATTTTGAAAATCCTGAGCGAGTTACTGTTTAATGTGAAACCTGTGTAGTATACATAGGACACAAAGTAAATCACATGCTTTTCAGCTTCTGTGAATAGATTTTTGTACTATTTGGGGTTATTTAAAAAAATAAAATAAAATATTTTGTTTGTAAACCATTGCTTTGTCATGTTAGCACAGTTTCAAAGTGACAGGTAGAAACTTAAGCACAAAAGGCTGTAGAAATTTACATATGGCATCTGTACACTGCCCTTTTAGCCTTTCCCTGATGACTGTCACTACTGTATTATGTCAAGTGCCAATAGGATCGTACCATTATGTTGAAACGTTGGCATTTTGTTCTACTACATACAGCTTTTAGTTAGAGGCCCTTTTTAAGATATATCCCAAAAATTCAACTACACAAGCCTTTTCCTTCTCAAGGATGCTTTTTCATGTCTAATATTTACTGCCACAGCAAGATATCCAAGCACTTTCTACTAAGTATGGTATTCTTTGTCACTACTGAGTATCTGCACTAGTACAGTTTACTCGTTGCTGTTTTCCAGAAACTGTTAAGTCCTCGGTTGCCCACAATAAGGCTTAATACAGATTTCTTTACAGCCCCTACAGTAATGGCTCAGATCACTATAGTTCTTAATAACACAGTCCTAGGGTTTCAGATAATAATGTCACAGCACTACGTCTGGCATTGATTCTTAACGAAAAAAGTGAATGTACATATTTAAATACTTTAGTGCAAAAGCATAGTCAAATAATGTTTTAGAATTGTGAAAGAAAATTAGCAATACTATAAGAAATGCTACTGTAAAGTCTTTGTTTCATTTCACACATAAATAAAATTTAAAAGAAAAAGAAAATATGCTTCTAATTTGCACAATACCACTCTAATTAGGCTCTTAGGACACTTTGCTGTATCACCCAAGTGTCACTCAGCAGACTGCCACGCAGACTGAGCTGCACCTCTCCTAATGTCATTTCCATCCCTCTCTCCCCTTCCTCGCTCTGACAGAAAATGGTATGAGATTTAGTGTTTAAAAACAAACCAGACAAAACCAACTAGAGCAGAACAACCTTTGCTTCTCAGGACAATTGCAAATTCATTCCCAAGAAACACAGTCAATATCACCACCCTTTATTGCAATGGTTTCAATATTGTTTTCTTTTAACATTATTTATTTATGTTCATTTGTTTCAGAGCAACGGGTCATTTAAAGCTAATGATATGTCATACTGCAGCCCCCAAATTTTATGATCGTGCAGGAGCTTTGCGCTGTTCACTGAAATGTATAAAGTATTCAAGGAAAGGGGATGAAATGGCAATAATTTGGGATGAAGTAGAAGATTAACTTGGAGTTTTATTTTATTTAAAGATGAGATTTGCCCTCATATGTTATTATATGCTATAATAATGTTTCTGAAAAGGATGGACAGATTGACTTCCTCAACTTTGCTGTGAGATGTTTCCCAGATGGGTTAATAGCTAATATTCTAACAATTTTTTTGTGTTTGTCTTCTCTTCCTAGGTCTCATTTATACCTTTGAAGAAGATTATTCCTTCCTGCTACGATTCAATACCTAGTTTATTAAAATCTTCCCAGTTTCTTAGATCATCTTTATCCTCAAAATTGCTGTCATAGAGGTGAAGCCCCTTGGAATAATGACTATGACACGACTTTTAAAAATCCCTCAAGTAGTTAATTATATTCCTGGAGAGCTGGGGTAATAACAAGAATACGCTGAGTTGTAATAAAAATGTAAGAAGATTTTCAGAGGGGTATAAATCAGTCTTTAACTACAGTCTGTTTTGAATTATCAAAGGCAATAGGGAGAGGGAGAAGGGGAGCAGAAATGAGATAACTCACGTGAAGCAATAACACAGGAAATATAAACCATATGTAAGCTAGACTATGAAAATACACCAACATATTCACCTTCAAAAAAACTTGTAAACATATTTCCATGGAGGGCAGAAATAACTGTAAGCAGCAGTTGGTCACTTGGGGCCCAGCACACGTGGCTTTCACCCCCACGGCTGAGCCCAAGGCAGGGCACTACCCCCACTCCGCCGGGGACAGGTGGAAACCGGTCACAGGTGACCAAAGGTGACGGTACCAGGAGTGCCTGGCAGGAGTGCCTACCTGGATGTAGGCTCAGCACAGCATGGTATGTTTTCCACATGTGAGGTACTCGCAGCTCTGACGGAGGCAGGCACTCTGCAGTGGGCAGGGGCTTTCCCACGCAGCATCCGCCACCCGCACGGGAGCCGCACGCAGGTGTTTCCCCCTCATTGCAAGAGGGGATGAGACCTCACCTTGCAGCAGGAAGTCTGTGCAAACACACAGTTCCTGCGGAGCAGCCGGCACCGGGTAATCGTGTATAAAAACTTTATACACATTAGCATTTAGCATGTGGAGGTACTGAGCAATGGCTGGGGTTCTTGATGCTAAAGGCCATTATTTTTTAATTTGTGGCAGCTGGGTACTCTTTAAGAAAGGAAGATAGAGGCAAGCTTACTGGTGACATGAGCTTGTGCAGCAATTTCTATGCTCCTGCTCTATTTGGCTGACATTCAAGAAATAGCTATAGCATAGTGCTACTCCTCACCCTCTGCTTTCTAGGAACCCCACTGCATGGATGAGTTCCTGTTGCCACTTTATACCAATCATGTTTTTTTCTTCCTTGGCCTGTGACTCTCATACAGAAGAAGCTTCTTTTATCACTACCTAAAAATAAAGAACACTAACAAAATGCTTTGATTAAAGTGATTCATTCATCAGCAGAATGATTTTTGCATGTTGCTACTTTGTATGTGAGAACTATTACACAAGGAGAGAGGCTGTGAATAGACTTAGTGTTTACATAGTACCAAAGTATAAGGTTGTTCCTTGTCACCAAAACAGCACTGAACCCTCATGATACACTAACATGTGCATGGTAGCCGATGACACATCATTGCTGCCTACATTAGCACAGCAAAGATGCTTTGTTCTCTGATGTCATGAGTTTCAAATCCCAGCTGGGGATTTACTGACTAAGCCACAGTGAGTTGCTGTGGGTTCCCTCCCAAAAGGAGAAGAGGAATAAAATAGAAAGGCTTTCTCCTTTCCATTTCACTTCAGAAGGACTGCTAAGCACTGGGAGTTATTTCCCTGTCGGTACCAAAATATTACTATAGTTCTTGCTGACAAGAGCTACATACACCCATCAGTGGAGAAAAGGCTCATTAGCCACCCCAGGACAAGGCATAATAGCGATTCCTCTGAATTCAGATATATAAATCACAGACGAAATCCTCATTCAAATAAAATTAGAAACTGCAACTCCATCCTACCACGGGTTGGAACTGGTAATTGCTCAGCATTTCTCTATAGCAGGCCACTTGTTCCCCTGCACAAATGCAGACTGAGGAATTCCAGTTTTACTGTCAGGTAGCCACTTCTTAAATTTTTCTCTTGTGTTTCTGCAACTTGTCTTTTAGTAATGGCACAACATGTATTGTGTATGGAAGACGTTACAACATACAAGCCTCGTATAGACACTCACACAGAAAACTATTTTTTCTGCCTTCTTCACTGTGAGACGTGGGTAGTGCGAGTGTATCACCAGAGCCAAGGCTAGTGAACCTCTACAGGAGGTTCTTCATGCTGAGAACTAAACCAGAAGAGGACAGAGGCCCGGACTCTTGCTGTTACTGTTGGTTGTGACCTTTCTGAGTGATGATGATCCCAAAGCACTACACAATGGTTGAAGAATTAGCCTCACAGCATTCCTAGAAAGCAGGGATTATTACTTCATTGTTAAAGACGGGGAAACTCGGTCACAGAAAAGTTGTGACCTGCACATGGTCACACAGGAAGGAGTCAGGAAGAGGAAAAAAAGGTCTAACCAGTGACTTAAATTCTTCATCTTTTCCTCCTAGTTATTCCCTGCATGATCTTGGGCATTTCCTATATACCAACTCATCCCAAAGAAGATCTTTAAAGCTTCATTCATATATGGACAGCACATGGAGATACTTGGATGGAAAGGATAACTAACAATTTCTCATTGCTGTTGTCAAGAAGCATGGGCTGAAGTCAGGTGGCACCTGAGTCAGGCAGGGTTTGCAGAAGCCTGGTGTCCCAGAGGGGTGGCAGGAGCATGAGCACCAGCCTGGCTTTTCCCCCCGCAGGAGCAATCCACTGCCAGAATCACTTCACAAAAACAGTGTAAAGAAGGGAAAAGTGGGTGCTGGGGGAAGAAAAGTCTGCTTGAAGCGATCCCAGAGCATGAAAGCATTCAAAATCATATGACTCCTGTGTGCTGTCACATCTCTTCCCCCTGAGTGAGGGCCAGGTGGAAGTCAAAAGGATGAATCTCCACCCTGGCTCCCGGGAATGGACAGGTCTGAAAAAACTCTCAAACTAAGGGAGGATATGAAACAAGACCAGGCACTGAAATGGAGAGGAATCAGCAGGGAAGACTGACAAATCTGGGTGAAGGTAAGTACCCAAGGACAGTGTGAGAGAACTAAGGAAAAATAATGAGCAAGAATATAAAAAGGATTATAATTGGTCTAGTGAGCTGCAGGTGTCCACAAAGGTCAGTCAGAAAAAGTGAAAAGTAAGATTGAAAAGTGTTTTCTCATCCCTAACTCTAGAAAAAGCAATGAGAACTTATTTCTTCAGGGTGCAGGGAAAAAGAAATCTTTTGCTATTGCAGAGATTGCGGCACATTAGATGAGGGGGTTATGAAAGTTCAAACACACCCAAAAATCTGTCAGCTTCCTAACTACCCATTTTGGAGCTAAGTGCACACCAGGCTAGATGTACAAGCAGGGGTGTTGCAGGAAAAGTAACTAATGGTTGTGTTTAAAATAGCACCGACCCTTCCTATCTTACTGGCATTGACTACAGGGACAGGCACACCCACTCAGGCATGCTTTGCACTTCAAATATTTTACTGGTCTGACTATTTTGATTAGAGATGTGATTTCTTTTTAACTGGAATTACTGTGACAGTAAAAGCCCTCAGGTAGAGGCCACTGTACAGCCGTATAAATATGACCACATTGATGGTCATTCCACACCCCTTTCAATTTCCACGTGGAGTTAGGCAAAGCAGTATAAAATAATACTCTATTTCTAAACTATGCCAGTGCAGAGACTGCTGTATTATTTTAAGTACACCAGGCGGCAGTTAGATTTTCTGGACTTATCGGCTTACCCAGGTGGAAATCGCTGTCTCACCTTCACTGACGCGAGGCTGCCTCACAGTAGCTGAGGGTATAAACTGCGTCTGCCCAGACTGTTCGATCAATGTCCAAAGCTGGGCTTAACCTTTCTTGTTAAGTCGATTCAAACCTGAACGTTTCATTTGGCTGTCCTCTCCTTCTGGTGACTGTGGATCATCTCTAGATTACCCCTTTGGCAAAATAAGTCAAAACTAATGATGCAATTGCAGTGAATTTAATGAAGTTACACCACCAATTAATAAAGGTTGGCCAGCCTTTATTAATGTCATTGTTGCTGTCTCAAAATAGGCCTTTGTCAGAGCTGTTGAGCCTTGCACAAACTTTGCACGGCTCCTCGCAGACATGCTCCGGGCTGAGGCATTCCCGGTCAGACATCAGAGCCGCAGGGGGAGCGCAGCAGCGCCAGGCAAAGCCCGCTGGAGGGATCTTCGTAGCAGGAGCAAAATGTTGGCAGCTTAAGGACAGAGGCTCAGGCTATGAGGCTCCTGCCGCAGAAAGGGAAGGAGAGGAGAGATGCAGCACGGCAGCAGGGGGCTCTGGGGAGAGACTTGGTGCTGGTGCTGGCATGGGAGGCGGTGGTGGTCACTCCTCTAGAGGCCCTGGCCCTTCTGAGTTTCCTTTCCCTTCAGTCGCCAAAAAGTAACCTCAGATCCCAAACACCCTCAGCCCCACTTTCCAGATGTCCTGTGTGGTAGGGCTGGGGCCGTTTGCTGGCTCCCAGCTCTTCCCGGCTGAGGAGCAGCACTGGTGGCAGCTGGCCAGCAGGACAGGCACCATGGCACACTCAGCGACAGCCCTAAAATGTATAAAGCGAGTACCAGGAAGATATGGGAGGAGGCTGGTACTTGAGAAGGAGGCTACCCTAGAGCAAAGGAATCGAGTCGCTCCCTCACAGCCACCTGCTTGGAGCAAGAAAGAGTATGGTCATGCTTGAGGTACAGTGGGAGCAAGCATCAGGGGATCTCTGCCGATTTATTGTTTTATAAGCCACTGTGTGTGGGCTATGCATCTGGCCTTATCCTGACTCGCAGTAGTTCGGGGGGGATCTGAGTTGCACTGTCCTGTGTGCAAGCGGCCTGTGGCATCACACGTGGTGGGAAAAGGCTGTTCTCCTTCCCTCTGCTCTCCGTAGCTGTAAGCACATCTTCAGCTGAAGGGAATATTTGAATATTTTGATACTAAACTCAGCAGTAAGCCTGTGCTTACACATTGAAATCAGCTATGTCATTCTGGTCTGAAAATAGAAGAGGGAGAATCAGTCCCAACTTGAACTGGATCCTGAAAAATATGTTTAGGGCCTTCTCTGCTCCACAAATTATCCTGCAAGCTCAGCAGAACCAACTACCCACTGCATTTATGGACAACCAACAACAGCTCTCCTAACTCCTGCCAGTACAGGCCTTTTGGGTGTTTTTCTCTTCAGATCTACCACCTGCAATGGAGGCACCACACCGGGAGCGGGAATTCAGCGACAGCCAACATTTCATCCCGTGCAGAGTGCTGTCCTGCCCTGCGCGTGTGGACAAGGCTTTCGCCAAGGAGCCACAAGCCAAGCTGCACTCGCACTCTGCAGAAGTCGCGTGGGGAGGGCGCTTGGAGGGGAGGGACGGGGACTGACGCAGAACCGGCCTCTGCGCAACTCTGAAGATGAATGCTGAGAGGGTCCTTGTTCCATGAGTGCCTCCTATTTTCTCCTAATGGCTTGGCAGGGAAAAAACACCAGTGCCTGAATGAAAAAAATATGTTCACATCTCTTTAATCCATTCCCAACTAAATCCCCATCATTATCTGCAGCCAGCACTACACATAATTAAGGGGTTTATTTTTGTGTTACAAAATCTCCCCGTAATTATGGAGTGTTTGTGAATTGCAGTATTTCTGTGTGTATGTTTGAAGAAGTGAGAGACCTGCCATTTTCTCCATTTCCTAGTATATCACCTACATTTTCCTTTCTGCCCACACACCATTAGCTTCTTTCCCTCTACCATACAACCAGCTCCATTAAGGTAATTTTTTTTTATAAAAAAGTAAAGATGAAACTCCTTGTGAAGTACCCTCACAGACACCAAGAGAGGTGTCTGACAAGTCACCATTTTTGCTCTGTGTCATCTTTCTCATCTGGAAGTCTGGGATACTTTGAAATAAAAAGTAACGATGTGAGACTGAGTTCAGAGCCAGGGGAGAACTTTCCAAAGATTTGCTATTTTGCTGTCAAACAGTTACGCAAGTGTTAATTAGAATGCCTTTATATCATTATAGACAGAGAGAGAGACAGGAGTGATTGAATTTCAGGGTGATAGGAGGGTCCTGCAGGTTCTCTTCCCTACTCATTCAGTTCTTCCTTATCTAAAGGATGTTGGCAGGAGGATGAGTTCATACTACCAAACAGAGAAATTGAAGCTGTGAAAAAAAAAAAAACCCTACAAAATTTAGAAATGAAAGGACTGTCGTACATAAATGTCAATAGCTAGCTTGGTACTTACAAGATCCTTAAATGAAATTTGCATTAAAGTTTATTGCAAAATAGATACCAGTGATGTTGGGTTTACATTTGCCCAATATGCTTCATAAAGCTGCCCATTAAGATTCCTGGATTATTTTATCCCATGTTTTTGCAAAATGTTTAAAAAAAGACATTTGGCTTTAGCTATAACAGTAGTAAAATACAAAAATAGAAGGGGTAACAGTAAATAAAAGATAACAGCATTTGATTCTAGATAATCATTTGATAACAATGAGCTAACTTAACATCTTAAACTACAAAGAAGAACAAAATAGACAAAGATATGCACATACATATCTTCTGATCTTTACAGATATCAATCCTGTTTTATTACACTGTCTTGTTTGTGCTTACTTTCCTTTTAGAACTAACAATGAACTACAAAGTTATGAAAACTGCACATCACTGATTTGTTTGCTGCTATCAAGTCTGACAGGAGATTTTGGCACATGGATTGCTTGTGATTTTTTATTTAAAATGCTATTCCTCCTTTAGCCTGTGTGACTTCTCGCATCTTGATTCACAAATAATTAATTTTCTCAGTGGGAAGCAAAATTGTCATACCTGAGAATAGAATCATTTTGTCTACACAACCTTTTTTAAAAGAGTAATTTAAAATTGACCTAGTAACATATCAAGTGTTTCTTATCTAACAGCAATGGTATTCTTCTTATCAAGTTATGCAGTCATTAGGACAACTCAGAAGTAGCATGCCTCTGTGTTATCTATTAATATGATGATAATTATTATTTATTAGTATTGCGGCTATAATGTGGTTCCTGAAGGCTTCCTATAATTGAAGTTACCACTTTCTACAGTTTAATCACTTGAAGCTCTTTTGACACGAAATGATATAATTACCTAATTAACTGGAAAGGGATGTAAGTATTTCATATTTCTCTTTGACAAAAACAATAGAAGTGTCCCTCATTTTAGATATTTTTCTGTGGGAGGGAGTAAGGCAGTGGTGAAGGAGCCCCTGTAAAATCATCTAGTCCTCCAAGCATCCTCTTCACAGAAAGCCTGAATGGGGCAGAGAAACCCATTGCTGGCCCAAGGAGCGCTGGTTTTGGGAACATTCCTCTGCTGCTCCTGATGCACACACATACTTAAGCTGCAGCGAATGTCACTGAAGTCAGCTGGGACCCCAGCAAATGGTTATAAGGCAACTATTTCCTCTGCTCGTGTCATTCCTGTGACACAGCTGTAGTTTCAACCCAGGAGAGTTTTCCCAGGCCCTCTTCATTGCCTGAACAGAAAAACAAGATGAACTATGAAACTGTTGGCTGCTCTTCTGCCAGAACTCTCCAATTTTCAGGCTTTTTGAAGGCATCTGTCCACAGGCTTTAAGAAGGTTAAGTAAATGGGTCAGTTACTGGCAAAATAAATATCCATAGACGCGCTCCCAATGGTGGGATTTTAATGCAAGAGTACACTTGTGCTACACACAGTGCTCATTTCATTCGATGCTCTTACATCATGGGTTAAAAAATGTGTGGAGAGCAGCAACATTTACCTAAACATGGGTTAGAAATGCTGCACATTAACTGGGATCATGAAATAACGTGATTATGAAAGCTAATCTTTCAGCTGAGCTAGGAAAGTGCCATGTAGGTGAATATATTTGTCCCTTTATCTTGACATTTTACTCATTATTTTGTCTTATGAATGCTCTTTTAGGATGATTGTTGCTTGGCTCTTTGAATCAGTATTTGACTGAAGGCAAAGCGGATGGAGAAAATTACCAACTTAGAAAAAGGTATTTGCTTTAGTGTTACCAGTGTCAGGATATCAGAGAATCAAGCTTTTCAGTTGTGCTTACTAGATAAGAGCCTACTTTCCATAGGAAAGCCTGTTTTACCAGCTCAGCTACACCTTTTCTCCCTTCTTTCTACATTATCTCTATTTAGCTGAATTGGCTATTGAAGAGAACATGGTCAAATAAAACAAAAACCACAAACAGGCCAACAGAGACCTTTGAATATTACTTGCATCTGAAATGAATTTACTCTGGCCAGCTGAGAATGATTACCCAGTTAGGGAGCAGGAAAAGCTCCATGTCTTACCTAGCCAAGCAAGACTAAGGACCGATGCTCACATGCAAAGGATGAATCTATTCATTACTATTTTAGCAGCACCTGGAGGCATCAATCAGGACTGGGACCCTGATGCGCTATACAAACACTAGGCAAAAGACACCTTCTACCTGCAAGAGCTTACAGCCTAATTAGACAAAAGCAGCAAACCACGATACAAGGCTACACACAAATGCAATGTAAGTGCGAGTCGCTAGTCATATTTCACTCCCAGTGACTGCAGATCTGGGTGAGGAAATGTTATAAGTGCAGGCCTCTCTCCCAGGATCCCACAGTTAAATGTAAAGCTGCAGAGAGCTCTGCTCCTGAAACACGGCACCACACTACAGATACCATTATCTTCACAGTGGATAGTCTATGCTGTTCTTCTTTTGGACAAAATTGTTCTCTTAAAACTCCAATGTGTTAAACACGTGTGCACAAGCAAGCAACACACACCCCCCTCTACTTCAAAATTTTTTATCAGGGTTGCCGCTGGCAAAAAAGTATTAGACTTACCAATACAGCTCAGCCCACGTGTATCATGAATTCCAAATTAAGAAAAGAGGTCTGAACTGCCATGTGACTGCCGGAGGTGCCCGCCAAAAAAAAAAAGGCAGTAACCATGTCCATCAAAGACTAGGTCAACCTTCTGCTTGCCATGAGCTCACAGCCCTCTTGAACTTAATATATTTTTTAAAATCAGCTGGTGATTGAACATATGATCCAAATACAGCACATCAAAGTACCACCTTAAATATTACATGCCCATAGACTTCCCATCACGGAAGCAGAGGAAACTCTCTCGGCAATGCGCATACAGTTCCTGCAGAGTTCAGGTCTTGTTTTTTCTAGTGCTTAGGTCATACATATGTTCCTTTTTACGTAACCTACCCATGTTACAGGGAAGACACCGTGAAATATCAATGTGAGCATTCACAGTCAAGGAAAAAAACATTGCTTAAGTTTGAGCTGCACAACAAATGACTGTCACCAAAGAAGGACAAGGGAAGGGATAGCAGGTTCATTTGGTTACTCATCAAGGCCTTAGTGTAATTATACAGTGGGATCTTGCTGTGTTATTATGTCTTTATTAAACTGAGTTTGGTTTTGTGCTGTTGTATTTGACACAAATCCATGGGTATAAGAGCAGAATTAAATTATTAAATTAAAGTATGTAAATATAAATAAAAGTTTATTGTATTGTTATTGCTCCTGTTACCAAATTCAGACCCTTGCTATCAGTTGCCTGGTTTCCTTGCTGTCTAAACTGCATAGCTCTTTCTCAAAGTCTTCTCCTACAGTGTTTCAAGTGTGCTCTTTAGGCCAAAAAGATAAAAACTCATCACCTCTGTGAAGCTCTGCATTTAATAGGTATATATTCTCAAAATCTGACTTCTGTTTTTTTGAAGGACATGACAAATTGCTATAGACAAAGATGCTGAGATAGCACTAAACACGTGGCTGAGGCTTGCTGGGTTTTGATGACGGAGTGTCACATGCTGCCAAGCTGTCTCTAAACAGAATTGTTTATACAGTAACAGCAGCTGAGATGTGAAACCCAGATTAGATGACTTGTCGTTTTGAGGGATTTTTCTTCTGGGAATGGTGTCTGAAGGCCTGATATGAAAAAATGAGAAATCTGGAGAAAAATTAAAATAAAATGTTGATGCAGTATTTTTTTCCTCTGAATGGGAGAGTGGAAAAAGTGGCAAACGTTTCAAATCTTCACTACTGCAGATAAAGATCAGAGTAGAAACTAAGATCAGAATATCCAGATCCAATTCTGGTTAGAGAAGTTACAAGGAAAAACTTGTATTATGCAGGCATAATAAAGACTATTTTGTTGCATAAAATATTTAATTTATATTGTATTTGTATACACAATTCCTAACTTTGCCTCCAGCTACAGCATTTTACCTATGATGATAAAGTACTGTGTAGGTGCATAACGACTACTAGAAAGTCTGGAATTATACCAGTATTACTCTCAGACCTTAAGACTGAGCTGAGTAAACTACACTAAAAATATATATACAGAGATATCCTTTTCCAGACATTTTTCTAGAAGTATATTTCTTCTCCATATTCATTAAAGCATTGACTACTTATAAACACTATGGCTATAACTTTCTTTCACAGTTATAAATTAACAATACTGATGCCTTCTGTTTGCAACACTTAAATTTGCCTGTTGTTCAGAGGTATGCCAGCAAGCAAACTTACCCATAAGCACCTTACATTGCAGTATATCTCCACTACTGCATATATTTGTCTTTATGCAGTGGAAAATTGGATATTAGGAAAAACTTCTTTACTGAAAGAGTGGTCAGGCCTTGGAACAGGCTGCCCGGGGAAGGGGTGGAGTCACCAACCCTGGAATTATTTCAAAGACCTGTAGATGAGGCGCTTAGGGACATGGTTTAGTGGGCATGGTAGTGTTGGGTTGACAGTTGGACTCGATGACCTTAGAGGTCTTTTCCAACCTTAATGATTCTATAATTCTATGATTCTATAAAAGAATTTAAAGACATCTGTGTGTATACATAGCAGTACAGCATAAGCAGTACTTTCCACTTGCTAACTGAATTACACATAAGACATTTCTTGATCATAAATAAATAAATAAATAAAGTTTTGTTTGTTTGACTAGCTATTTCATTTTTCCCCACATTTTTGTTTCTGTAGTTATTTTTACCCCTGAGAGATTTTTTGAGAAGGGGGTTGTTTCCTTGAATTTACAATTATTCAGAATATTCCACTTCTAAGTGTCCTCAGGCAAACAACCATTAAAAGAAAAAGCAGAATAGAGCTGCTAAATATTCGCAGTACTATAAAGGAGCCCCATGCATCCCAACTGGGAAGGTGTTTGTTCTCAGCAGAAAAAATTTACATACAGGCAACTGAATGACAGAAAATATATGGTACAGCTCCTTCAAGACACTTAGCTACCTGAAATCATTGCTCTGGGCCAAGCTAACTCAAGCAAGATAACTCAGCTGCTTTGACGAAGGACAGATCTTCTCAAACTAGCACTAAAAGGGAGTCGTCTTTGCGCCCTTATTGCTACATAAAAGAGGAAGAAAGCTTAATCCCTCTATGATGCAACTTTAAAGGGGAGCTGGTGTGCTGAGCTGGCCAGAACATGCTGATTTTGCTCATAGAGATCTTGCTCTGGGGTGACATTAAGACGCCCTCTGCCTTACGGTCTCAGTGCTCAGCTTGCAAGTACTGTCAGATTCACAGTCATGCTTACTGAGGGAACACACAAATGTGGGTGACATCGCTGTTTAAAAAGGGTCACAAAATAACGGCTGAGAACTAGGATTTCCCAAATAGACAAACCAGCCAGGATGCAGTCTGGACATGTTGTGGGACAGATCTAGACAATGGATCACATTCATGACTAGTCACCAAGACTTGGTCTGCAAGGAGAAGCAATTCCTTCGCTTGGGAGGTGAGATTAAAAGCATCTGACATACTAGCAGAATTATGAAAATGAAGGACAACCAAGAGACTTGGGTAAACAGCTCAGACAGAAGGCAGGGAGATTAATTTCCCTCCAATTCAAAAAGATTTTTACATGATGTCTTGTTCAGCACTGAGAAAATTGATAATAGAGAATGTGATACATAATTTAGAAAAAGAAGAGGAATACAAAAGCATGACAAAATATTTTGTAGAGACTTCTCTTCTCCATGCACCACATTAACAAAGAAAAATTATATACGGTTCACATGTCAGTGACTGGGAACTGAGGTCTCCCTTGTCTCTTGGGACCTGCCCACTCCATGCTACATGATGCCCACTGGTTGTGGTCCATGCTGCATGAGAGGAGGGTGGCCATGTCATCATGTGCACCTCTTCCAAAAAGAACCAATTTGCAGCTGGACGGTCCCTGTCATAGCTTGCAAAAGCCTTTAAAGGGAATATTGGCAGCTTGTCTTTCTCAAGTTACTGTCATGCCCCATTTTCTTGGGATTTTTTCAAGGCAGGGACACATGGAGGACCAGAGGTCATGCAGTCATTCTTAGTGGAATTAACCACTGGACTCTGGATAACAGCAAACACTGCAACCCAGGTGTATATTTTTTTACAAAATAGGGCTCTGGTTTTAAATTAAAATGGGTTTTTACAAAATAGGGCTCTGGTTTTAAATGGGACAGTGAATGAAAACAACAAATAACAGGTAGCGAAACTATTAGCAAACTAATGAAGTGGAAGAAGAGTGAAAGACCAGTGAAAAGTTGACAAAATAATTAAAAAATGTTAGGGTTGTGTGGTTATAGAGTTAGAAGTTACGTGCACATTTTAAAGCGTGTTTGGATTCCCTATAATCTTAGATTTTGGAGTTCAAAGGTCTGCCCGTGTCACTAAGCTGAAGGGAGAAAGGATGGAGGATACATCAGAGGAAAGGAAAAATTAAGCAATTTGGGACAACTCAGGGGATAGTGACAAAAAAAAAAAGAGGGAAGGAGGAAACATAAAATTATGGGAGTGTTATAACGGGAGAAGGAGGGACCATCAGGACACACAGCCACAAGAATATGGTGAGGGCAATACTTTTCACACTTGCAGGAGCATGAAATGACAATTACCACCATTGATGTAAGATCTTCGACAAAGACATTGCCTATGGAGCTATGTAGACCACTGCTGACCTGTGGGAGAGAGATGCTCCTGTCTTTCCTCTCAAATGCTGCTGCCTGGGAACGATGGCAGGGTAATACTGTGCTGAGAGAAGCTATGCTTAAAGATGATCCTACTGATTGTAAACTCCATGAGGGAATGTGGCAGGCCAAGCTAACCCTGAAGCTCCGGTCTAGGACTGCCAGTGTAACGGCAGGTTCATGCCGGGTGAGCAGAGGGCTGGGGAACAAGATGAAGAGATTGCATCTACAGAATTATTTATTATACTCTGAAGTTATAAACAAACATGTGAGAGCAAGCACATTCCAAACTGAAGTGCATTCATCATTATTGTTAGCAACAATGATTAAAATAACGTTTTGTGCTTCCGATAGGAGCGCAAATCTCAGAAAAAAAATCCTGAAAACATGAGAATATTATAATGAATTTAGCTTCACGCAAACCCTGTGAAGTAGGCACCCTTATCTGCACATTACAGAGGAGGAAACTTTGGCATTGAGAGATTGCGATTTGCCCAGGGCCAGGCAGGAAACCCAGGGAACAGCTGAATAGAGCCCCAAGCTCACGAATGCCAGCCCTCTGCTTCAGTCACAAGATCATTTTTCCTTTCCTTCATTTGATAATTTTTCCAAAGAAGTAAGTTAGGCAAATCCATACTTACGGATTCGAAAGCAACCTTTACACCATCTCCCAACCCAGGGTGTTCAGAACTACATGGGCACAGAAGTCTGGTAAAGGAGGTTTTCTCTGCTTTCTGTATATGCCAGGAGTGCAGATGAGTTAGGAATCTTAAGCATCAAACTGGGTAGTCTTTATAGACAAGTCCAGTATCAAGACTTAGAAAGGGGTGCTGGAACAGACCCAAAACTTTTCTAGATGCATTTTAAGCCCCAAGCATGAAACTTTTTAATTCTGCCTCTGAACCGATACGTGTTTAATTACGCCAGGGAGGCTGTGCTGCTTCGCACAGGAGAGCCGGCAAGCCCCGCCACAGAACACATGGTCACTCCGTGCTTGGGGCAATTGTCTGGAGGCTGGATAAGGCCCAGGATCCTTTTCATCAAGGCAGGACTCAAACATTGCTCATCCTAATGAGCGAATTCTTTCAGCATTAAGCAATTTCTCAATAGGTGGAAATAGTCACTACCTTCCCTGTTTTGCCCGCAGCCTAATCCGCCAGTGATTTCCAGAAAATTCTTATCAGCTCAGATCTCACGGGCAAGAAGGAGCAGGAAAGATTCATCTTGCTTGTGAAAGCCCTGCAGCATAGGCCTGAGACGGGCACCCAGCTGACAGCACTGCAAAGACCGTCACCAGCTCTGCTCAGTCCCCGCAGCAGACACGTAGGGTATATCTAACCTTCTTGTCGCTGTTCTCAGAGCAGACTGCAGCTAAGCGAGCTTGGGCTCTAGGAGCCATTGCGATGCAGCTGTTTGCCCTGGCTATTTTGCCTGCCCACAGCATCAGCCCAGCAAGCCTTCGCAGCTTCAGGTTCCTGGGCTGATATATTTCTGCACAGCACTGCACTGTGGCAATTACATGTGCCAAATTATTTGAAGCCAGGTTGGAGATCTTTCACCCTGCGTTGCATGTCACATAAGCTTGGACACACAAGCAGTGTTAGTGATGGAAGCATAAGTGCTTAGTGACTTCATCTGTTTCCAAGACTAAGAGCAGCCAACAGAGAGATTCTGAGGATGTAATTTTAGATTTCATGTTCAAACAGTGCTGGTCTGATATCTAAGTTTTCTTGTGGATCTAACTTGAAGACTTTCACAGACCTCTACCAGAGCTATATCAGAGCTGGAAGAAAGACTGTAGTGCAACTATTTGGTTTTCTTGTACACTTCTTACCTAAAAACGTAATTTCATACACATTTTTCTTCCTTTAAAACTCTGATCCAGTAATATCTTATTTGTATGCTTCTGCACCTAATGTGTCTTGTACCAGCTTCACATTCATCCATGGCTGAATTATACTGCTTTCACAGCTTGCTAATAACTAGGCAGAATAATCTTGGTCATAGTAGCACATGTTAATCTCAGGGGAACCATGCTTAGTGCAAGTCCTATTCTGATATAACACCACTGCTGACTGCTTGCTGTGTCCCTCCCATCAGTCAGTTTTATCATCCACCTTTTTGATGCTATTTGACAAACAATGCTCCTTCAACGTCACTCTAAGCTATCGGTGTGCTGCTGTGCCCATAGTATCCCTAAAATCCAGATAAACTCTGTATGCTGCATTTCCCATGTCCTCCACATCTTTCACTGAAAAAGGCTGGTTTGGCAGAGACTCAAATCAAGGACCTAGACCCCTTGATCTCTAAGGTCAGTGGGCCACATTCGACCCCTATGAAATAGCACTGAGGCTGGTGACATCGCTCAGAGGAGGAGCTTGGCACTAGAATTTTATTTTTCACACCTGGAATTAGAATTTGGTTTGGCACAAGTGGACATTTTTTTCCACATCCAACATACAGAGAAAGCAGGGAGGAGTGTTAAGAGGCAAAACGAAGAGGTTTCTGTGACACCAACCTGCCACACCATAGCAACACCAGAGATGCCTCCCCACCAGCCCCAGGCAGTGCTGCAGAGTGGCCCATGTGTCACACCAGCCCTGGGAAGGAGGCATCCACATTCGCACAGGGACAAGTGACACGCCGAAGGGACAACTCGCAGCATTGAGGGGGATGTGCTGGTATCACGGAGACAGCACACAGGGCAGCACGCAGTGCTACTGCCTCACATGACCTACTGCAGCCTCAGATCAGCTGATGGCATCTCTGATCAACAGAGATCTTTCCTCCTTTGGGATCACATATTAACCACGTGAGCGTGACCCTCAGCATCCCAAGCAGGAAAACACGTCTGCAGTTGTCACTTGCCTAACTACTTCTTGTTTCTCCAGCAGTTTCACATGGATTCCTCATGTGACATCAGGAAAATCAGTTCCTTTCTCCTATTGCCACTTATCCCATCTGCAGCAAGAATATTAAGAATTCCTGATCTCACATCAGTGTGCAGTATTTACCTTCAGCTCTCCTCAAAGTCTCTAACCAAATCGTTGTCTCTAGATACTTTACAGACAGCAGAAAAGAGAGCAGAAAAGTATCAAATCCATTAAGAATATTAAGAGACCAAAGACAAGACTTTAACCTCAGAGGAAAAGGACCTACCAGGAACAGCCTGTGCCAGGAACAACCAAGCCCTGAAACTCTTATGAGGAGTAATGTTTTACTCTTCAAACTGCTCATAGTAGCTATCAGGACTACTCATTGAATTAAATGCCAGCCATTGTAAACATATTTAGCTGCGTCCTAGGAGAACAACCCCAGGATCATTTGATCCGCTTCATGAAAGGACCGTGCTGGGTGACTTTTGCAGCGGAGGCAATGGTGATGAATGGCCGCCCTGGCCGCTGTGACTGCCGCTGCGGGGAGCATCATTCCTCATCTCCACGGCCCAGCCCCGGGGCTGCACGGGGAAGCTGGGCGGGAGCTGTCTCCCGCTAGCTGTGATGGATGTGAGGGCTGTGGCACTGTCTGCTGTGGCAAATGAAGCAGAGAAAGAAAAATTATCCCAGGGATAAAGCCAGTCAGCCTGCAGAAGTGTTGGCCCCACTGAGCTGAAGCAAGATCGGGAAAGGCACCTTGTGTGGTCAGCTCTGCGAGGACTTGTTGCTGTGCTCCGCGCCCTCGGGGCTTCCTTTGCGTTACCAGGTCTGTGCCATCAGAGTGCCAGACTGCAGCATTTGGGCAAGGGCTGGCTTGCCGTGGTTCCCCATGCCTGAGCTGCAGAGAGAACTTCTGCCACCACTGAGGACCTGGCTGCCAGCAGGTTCTCCTGCACCAATGAGTCACGCCTGAGTAACTTGTCCCCGCGCCAAGAACAGCAAGTCTTCTCCCAGGGAATAGAGCAACCTTCCTGGCTGACACAGTGAGACTAACCGAAAAGGACAGGTGAGACATCAGTGTGCATTTGTTCCCAGCAAGGTTTCCCAGGTGTTAAACCATCAACACCTAGCAACAGTTTGGAGACGGGTTTAAATTAGCTGCTCCTCCCTCCCCCGTTGATTTTATTTTCCTTTTCGGCTCTGAGAAGGAAGCTGCCTCTGAGAGAACTTCTGCTGCTGGTTCAAAGTGTTCACGCCATGCAACATTAATAATGCCCTCTAGGAAGTCTCAGGGGAACACCGATCTCCAGAATAATGAACAGGTCAGCGCAAGGTTTTTGTTGATCTCCTTCAAATGGATTTGTAAAACCTCAGATCACTCTCTGTGACGTTAAATGCACAGGCCACTGACTTCACAAAATAAAACCTTTCCTCTTTCTCTGTTTGATGATGAATTTGCCGGGATGGGCCAAAAGTGCCTCTCTTTATGCTTGAAGGAACTTCCGATCAATTCTGGAGTGACTGGACAAGGCATTGCTTGAAGGTGACTAGTCCAGATAAGAAAGTAAAGCCTCATGTTCTGCTCTCAGTAAAACCCCCCGAAACTACCCTTTAAAGATGGACCTACTCTAAATCGACTGCAGAGGGAGGTCAGATGGGTACATTTAGGGACATTTATTCCCCCTTTATTTAGGGAATAATGGTGAGATCTTCAGAATATGTCTGGTTTCCTTTTGTGTTGGCTCCTTTCTGAGAAAGACTTTAAAATGCGCCCTCATTCACACTTCAGTAGGCCTGCTTTGATTGCAGATGCCTGCAAGAAGAAATACAGACAAGGAGTGCATCCTGGTTTCCCCTCTACTTTGTGACTGAAGTAGAAGAGAATGCCAAAGAATATAAAATTTGGCAATTGCTTCAGAGGAGCTGACAAGAGGCTGTCCTTGTACAAGCAAAGGTGATGTAAAACTCAGTGATTCCAGCATCTGAAAAAAGACAAGGGACTTGAGAAGCAGAACCCCACTAACATGCTTCTCCTAGGAGGAAACATTTAAGACTATGGTGAGGTCAAGAAACATGTGTAGGATCTTCAGAGTGTCCTTCACCAGGTCAGTGGTGCTTCAGTTGTCTGGAAGTACAATCCCCCTCCTCTCTGCAAAAGAAATACCTTTGAACTCCTCCCTTTGAACTTCTTATTGCCAGCACTTTCAGAGAAGGTTCCAAATCACCTTCAGCCCTCACTTGGTAACCCTTAATAGACAAAAAAAAGTCAAAATAAATGTTCTGATGCTTTAGCAGTAGACAGGAATCACTACCGTGATACAGAGCAGAATGGGCCAAGATACCCTTTTGCACATCCTCATCCATGCAAAGGGCTACGTCACCAGTAGCTGTGTGTTGCACATCAGTGAAACTGAGTAACATTGGGTTTCCCTTCAGAGGTTGTTGCCTCGCTTTCAGGCATGTTGCCAATATTCGTTTATTATTGGGAAGTAAGAAGGATTATAAACTTGTGTTTGCATGTGCGAAACAAGGACAGCAGGAGCTCATTTAACCTTCTGCATATGGTGATGCAGCATAGGCAAGAATGTCACTCCAGAGCTGTGATCCTAGTTTTCTGCTTCTGTTAGTAGATAATACTTCGTTTCATAATATGCTGCTCTCTGTACCCCTACCATGACTCTGGAAATCAACCTGCTTTAACACATAGACTGCAGGAGTGTTTTCTCTGTGAAGCGATCACATCTTTAGGAGCAATATTTTCAGTACAAAGATGTGCTTTTTTTTGTTTGTTTTGCAAAGCAGAGGAGAAAAATATTACTTATTTTGTGCTTTGCATCAAGATAAAAATAATTGCAATTTGTCTTCCACCCATCTTGAGCACTCTCAATGGGAGAACTGAACCTTGCTAGAAAACTCACCTTGTAATCTTTTGGTACAACAGCAGTGAATTTCACAATATACCTGGTCTGATTAATGCTCAGCTCTGCATTTACTCCTAATCAGGATATAAATACAACATACTTGATGATTTTACTTAAGCTACCCAAGTGTAATAACTTACATCACAGGGTCATTCAGGCCATGACATCCAGCCTTAACTACTCATTTCTGGTCCCCTGGTAACACTAGCAAAACATGTGACCACTCCTTAAACCAACCACTGTGGCATCATATTTTTTCTTTTTGTTTTTAAAGGAAAGAAGTTAAATGTTTGTTTTGACTTGAACTGCCTACTGATAAAGGAAGATGAAAAGATAGATAGTGTGCTGGATGCTTCCTCTGTCTGGTTAGTAAGCATTTACCCCACACCCATCCAAACGGAGACATAAACATAGTGAATCATGCTCAGCCCTATGAAAATGTTAAAACTGAGCCTTTGATGAGGTTTCTCCATATTTTTCCCTCTGGGAAAGTTCCCTAGACTCCTTCTGCAGGAAATAATGTCCTCTCTTGTGTTTCAATATTCAAGAGGAGCTGCAATGGAGCACTGAGACCAAAAAGGGTTAAAATACTCTTAGAAAATTCAAGAAGCCTGCTGTCTTCTCCAGGTAGCTCTGCAAATCTAACATATATTCTGTTGAGAAAAGAAAATGGCAGTTCCCTAAGTACGTGGGACTCATGGTCTTTCAGACTTTTCTGAGATGAAAGAATCAATCAAGGGGTATCGTATAGCACATAATTAATATTTAGTAACAAATGAATTTACCAAATTGGAAGATATAAGTGCTTTACTGTCTACTCATTTTGGTTTGCCAGAATATGGAAACACTGCTGGAGGCTGAACCAAGACTGTGGGTACAGTAACATCAACTATCAGACAGGAAAAATGGTCCTTGTGGCTCCTGTTCTCAGTCGCAAAGTGATGCCCCAAAGTAGCATCCAAGACCAGCTGTCGAGGAATTTGTCTCTGAAATGTTGGCATGAAGAGAAGGCCAGGCCCAGGTGTTAGCTGCCACTCAGGTGGTGAAAGAGCTGAGCATTGCATGGGCTGCGAAGCGTTTTTAGCTCAGAGCCCCATCCCGTGAGCCGGGTACCCCGCTGCTTTGGGAGCGCGGCAGAGGGCAGGAGCTGTTTAACGCAGAATGTAAAGAAAGATGCAAATTCTAATGTAAAGGTGTTCACCTTTGCCAATAATTTAAGCAATGTAGTTCTAGGCAACTCCACAGTTGCCTAACGTGTGCTTTCTTGAACTGTCAATTTGGATTGCAAAATCCCCACTTCTCTCATTCCCCTGGCTCCAAGATCATGATGAATATATTAGCTGATCATCCCACACCGGCTTCTCTGCTTCAGACTGGAAAGGAGAACTGTCACCAGGTCATGGTATTGCCATGAAAGTAGCAGCTGAATGTATACAAGCGTTGGACTTACAAACTCTAAAACCCAACAATAATAAAATTTGGAATCTTACTCAGTGAAGGGATTTGCTTTCTCAGGCCTGTCCATTTTTTAATATTCGATCAAGCTAGAATTAGCTGTTTGCAGTAATTAATTCTCCCATTTGAAACTGTTTTTCTTTAAAACAACAGAATCTGATTTCCAAATAATGCAGTGGAAAATTGGATACCATACCACAGGGTCTCTGACGAAAAAGTGTAGACACTGATAAGTTAAATAAAGTTTTGCAGTCATAGAGGCAAGGTAAAAAGCAATAGACAAAAAGTCTTTTTTCTTCAACAGTGCGTTACGCCTGTCAACTTGCAGGGAAAAGACTAAGAAGAAAATATCTCTATAGCTATAGCTAAGCCCCGCATAAATGTGATAAAGATCACATGTAAGCCCATATGCCCTCAGACTCACGCTTTTTAGGCAGGCACCCACAACAACAGATGCTGAGATTACCCATGAGGTTGCTAATTCCAGGTTCTGTCATGAGGCTGACACTTTCTAAATCAAGTTCCAAACTATTTCAGCCCTGTCCACTGCAGGGGGACCTTCCTGCTTGCTTTGCATTAGGGAATGTTTGCTTTGCATTAGGTACCAAATCCTATTCTACCTCCCAACCTCAGTGAATTCATCTCAGTTTGAGCATCACACCAGGGAGGGCAGGCTTTGTCACTCAGGCTCTCAGATCTACTTGCATCCTGCTGCACGTGCACTGGGAAAATACTCTTTCACATATGGTCTTGGGATTGGCATTAGCAAAACGATCATGAGGCAGAGCAGCAGTTCAGAGCAGTTATCCAGGCAGAAACAGAGCTCTGAAACAGCTCAAAAAGAGTTCCCCATAAGCTCCATTACCCTGGTTTGAGGCGGCAGCAGGGCTGGCCTGCCATGTTTGTCATGTCATCCCCGTAGGCGTCCCTCCCACCCACCGTTAATCTCCAATGCTGCTCTTGAGGTTTGCCAAGTTAAACGAGACCTACCTCATGTGAAGGTAACACACTCTGAAATGGATTTCTCCAAGAAGACTTTGCCCTAAGTGTTTGAGTGATTAAATACCTATAAATAGCTCAAAGTGATGAGACGCAGATAAGCAATGACCTCTCCTCAGGAAACAGCGTCCCACTAACTTGATTCTCATCTGCTGCCTATTAGGCCTGGTAATGAGGTTGGGCATGTGGTCATTTTAAATTTGTTATGTGATGTAGTCCACCTTTTTGGGACACCACAGCACATGTAGAGAAGATAAGAACCATCCCCTTGGATTTCCATGTGCATAGGAGAGTCTCTCTCAGTAGCACTGCTAGCAATGCAGCAAACTGCTCGTCAGATCATTCTCTTAAAAAGAAAATAAAGCTGTTGCCCATGAGGTGTCCTTTGAAGTGTGGGACTCCAGGCTCTTGGCCGACATCCCTTTCCTGGCTGACTCGCTTTGTGCATGACTGCAGTAGCACGCTGCAGTCCCACGGGACCTGCTTATTACTCCCGAGTAAACTTTCCCTCTTCAACATGGGAAAACAGATTCACAATGACAGAAGGCTGGGACATTCTGCATGTTTAAAATCATAAGGCTTTTTAAACTATTTTTTATCTTTTTTTTTTCTTTCGGTCAAATGCCAAAGAAAAGAATCATGTTAACCCATGATTATAAAACATGCCTTTGATGGCTTGTGTGTTTGCCTTGTAGTACCTCCAAGTCAAATATTGTTTAAATCCCCATCAGCTCACCAAGATATATGGAAGAGACAGGGTTCAGGGGGCTGGCAGCGAGCTAACTGTATTAGCTGCAAAATAACCGGCTACCACAGTGCCAGGGCTGATGCACATGGATGAAGGGAGGTGTCAGGAGATGCAGCTTCTGCATCCCATGGGTTTCTTTTAGTCCAGCAGCCTAAAAGCAGCCTGGCCGACCCAGCCCCTTTGGTCTCTGACCACGGGGCCACCTGCAGCTGCCTGCCCTGGTGCCTGGCTTCAGGGAAGCTCTCGCTGCCTCACAGCAGGAGGGAAGGAGGGACAGACCTCTGGGCATTACAGGGAGGCTACAGGAGGGAGCGGGAGAGAGGAGTTTAATTGCTTGGTGTTGCTGGCAGATGGATTTTGAAAGTGGCAGCGTCATATTTATGACCTACGAGAAAAACTGATCCAACCTTTGTAACGACACATAAAATATTGTCTTCTGGATGTATTTGCTGTGCTAGGTTTAAAAAACAGCTTGCCCTGGATTTCCTTCTTTACCTCCTCCGGCACAAGCAGGTGGCCTGGGAGAGGTGGCAGCTCATTTTTCTCTTGGCTCTTGCATTCCTTTATTCTATGAAAGCTGTGACTGTTCATTTACGCGTTAAATGACTCTGGCATTATACTGAAGTGGTGCCACAGTGAACCAGAGACCTTTCAAACCACCTGAATTTTAAGGGGACAGAAAGAGTGGATTTAACTAAATACAAAAAATGAATAATAGATGAAAAGCGAAAACCGAAGAATCGAACATCAAAAAAGTACCATATATTTATGCCCATTTCAATGCAGACCTCTGGCCTGTGGTACAGACACCCTGCTGCCTACAGACAGCCACAAGAGGTAAAAGTTATAAAAGGTGTAATGTAAAGTAAAAGTCAAATATAATTTAAAGTTGTTGAACTTTAACAATAGCTTAACTATTGTTTGCACGTCTCTGTATCTAGAACTGTAGAAGCTGGTGCTCTGGAATAGATAGGTGTACCTATGACAAACATGGGACTGGAACAGACCAAGTGTGTTGCAGAGGCATAGTGCTTAATAAACAGGCAATAAACTTTTAGAGGAGCCCTCTGCTCACTTGCTTCCATTTATCACAAACTGCAGAATCCTGCTACGTGAAACTTTGGACCTACAATTAAAAAAAAAATCCACATCTCTCTGGTGCAATGGAAGAGAGCAGTGGGGACTGAGGATTTCACCGCTATTCTAGAGCCGTTCAACCACATGGACTCATGAAAGAAAAAACTGTATTTGT
>NW_009231538.1:0-72965 GCF_000690835.1 Fulmarus glacialis
CGGGGGGGGGGCGGGAAATACAAAAAAATAAAATTAAAAAAAAGTTTGTCTGCCTTCAGTAATACAAGTATTCAGAGGACTACAGTAAGGCCAGTAGTTTAAGATCTATTCTTGAGTTAAAACATGACGTACAGTGCTATCACTTGCTACCACCACACTGGTAATTACTTAAGAGATTGGAAACAATGCTGCCACAGTGAAAAACAAACCAGCTGGCAACAGGACAGCCTTCATGGAAGCGAGCATTTTGGAGATGCAGTTTGCCACCCTACGGAGAGATTAGAAGTAAACCTTGCTTGGCTCAGTTGCATATAGGGGATCCCCCACCACTTGCCATGGAGACAGCAAGTGTCACAAATGGAAAAAGAAGGGATTTAAGGAGCTGCTGTTAAGGATGAGAGCAGAGAGAGGATAAGCCTCTGAGAGGATGGTCAGCAAATCCATTTCACTTCCAGCTTAACACACTGCTAGCCATAACTGGGGCAGATGGCTACTGCATGGGACTTTGATTCTACCCATATCTGCTTGGCGCCAAAATCGGTGATAAACCTCTGCTTTCAATAGCAGAAGGCCACGCTTTAACTTCTGCTGAATCATGAAAACATGCCTAAATTCTTCTTTTTTTTATAATAGCTCTTCAGCACTCACAGAATATCCCATTTTATACTTTCAAAACTCTTTAGGAAAAGTAAGTGTATACTGATATGCACGTTCTCTAGAGATAATTAAATGTTATTATCCTCCTTTTACCAGTGGAGATAGCACGACACAGAAAGGTGAAGTGATTTTCTATGTGCCAGAAGTTTCAAAGAGAAAATCACAGCTGAAGATCCCACGTTCCTGAAAAACTAGTTTAACTGTGTATAACACACCTCCTGCCACAAAAAATGTGGTCTTTCTGAATTTTGTGGGGCACTTGCAGGAAAAGGGTTGGCCAGAAGCAATATTTTACAAATTAATTCTTGCAAATTGTAGAGATTGCATGCAGAACTTGGTGCTGGAGCACACAGCACAAGTCTTACTTACCATTCTCCATATGCAAAGTCAATTATCATGCCGTGAAAGAATGGGGGCAGGGAGTACGATGGAAACCCATGAATGATATATTATATTTTAGATGTCCAAATGTGAAAACTAAGTCCTCTGATGACACTAATTGGTTGGCCACAGATCGGTACAAGAGACTCCTATTTCATGGGGGACACCAAGTCTGTGACTGGAATTAGTCAGCTAAATTAAAGGCCAGGCCCAAAAAAAATTCATATGGCTGATATTATATATACTATGGTATCTTCTGTGTTTCACAAAAATAATAGTTATTTGTATTAACTTTGGGGAAAAAACACATTCTTTTCTTTTTCTAAGGTAAAATAAAATCTGTTGCTAAGTAAATATTCACATTTACACTTGGTAGATGACCTTTAGTATTAAGAAGAGGTCACCTGAATCACATCATCCATATTTGAATGGTTATATAGGACTTATTTTACACAGAGGTCCCTAGGGTAATTATTTCATATCAGAGCTAGGAAAGTTTAGTATCTGTATGCAGTATGTATTTACACTTCATGCCAATGCATTAAATAAAATTCTATCACATTCTGTCTTTGTCTCTGTATTTTCTTCTTTTCAAAGACATATAGGACATGATCAGATTACAAATTCCCTCATAGTCTGAAAGGCTGTCTCTTGCTATTGTTAAAACAGCTAAGAAAGATTTGGCAAAAAGAGGAAAAAAAGTCAACAAAAAAGCTGAAGTTGTTTTAGAAGAGAGTACAACATCTTTGACAACTACCAGGCAAAAAAGGAAAGGAAATGCATTATTATACCACTAATGGACACACATACTTACATGCACATGAAAAACAGAAGAACATAAAACTTTAATGAAAACCTTAATTAAGAGAAACAGCTGAGAACTGTTTAGTTAAAGGCCAAGTTCAAAACCCTTGGAAGCCGACGGATATTCTTCAAAATAACTTACGCAACACTCTGAGATGTGCTCAGCACAAAAAGAGGAGGACACACAAATTGAATGGCCTGAAAATAGGATTTTAAAGTCCTATGAAAGGGATTTAAATTCCATAGTTAGAGCCAAAACCAAAAGGCCTAAGAACAACCTTGAATCTGGAGAGTTTGAAATCTAGATTTGGATGCATCTGACTTCTGTGGCCAGTGTGTACTCAGACTTGTTACTTGAGCTAGTTGAAACTCAACACAATTTATAAGGAGGTTGACCTAAGCGTCTTTTCAAATTCTTCATACCTGAAAATCCTGAAGCCACACAGCAAACTGTTTAGAACAAAAGTACAGCTGGTTAAAATATAAGAATCTCCTTCTCTGAGAAACGTTGACATAAATATAACATTTTCACATTTTCCAAATACTTTCTACATTTCGTCCAGGCAGGAAGTAGTAAAACAGTGGTTAGGAGGTTCTTTCTCCCTTCTCTGTGCTCCATTTTTCTCACCAGTTTTCAGAAGCGTCCATATGGAAATAGCTTTTTAAAAAAGCAAGATTTTTTTCAGAGATTGTATCTCCTTTTTCCAAAGGAAATTAAAGAGGAAAATAGGAAAGGGAAGAAAAAAAAAAAAAGAAAAAAAGAAGGAATGGAAAAAAGACCAACTCTGTTCAAAACAACATACTTTTCCTGTTCACAAAAAGCCACTGAGCTTTGCATGGTTGCCATGCATTTACACAAATCAGCTTCAGTCCCCTCAAAATTTGGCTAGTGTTCAGCAGTTGGGTCACAGCTCTTAGCCACGCTAGTCTGGAGGGAAAGGGGCGGCGGGTCTGGGTGCCCTGCAGGGCCTAACGCAGCCGAGCTGTTCAGAGGGGCAGGGAACAGGCTGCTGCTGCAGCGTCCTGTCTGTCCCCCCACTGTACGATGCAGCACCCACCGCCCTAATGGAGGTGGGGAGAGGGAAATGCAAACACTCCTTTGATTAAAAAACCCCAAGCACAAGTTTCCTTTCGTATGGCAGTGGAGGTGGGGTCCGTATCCCATTCCTACTTTCCATCTGCTCAAGAGGTTCCTTCCAGAATAACAGCATAGGCAGGACTCCTCAGCTCCTAATTCAGGTTCATACTGCGGCAAAATCCAGGCGTTAATGTGTAAAACACACACACAGTCCTTGTAAAACACAATTCACCTGAAGAAAGGTCATACCCCAAAATCCAGCTGCTTCCACCGGACAGTGGCAGAAGCAAAGCATCCCAGGCTTTGGAGACCAAATGTGCTTTCCCACTTCATTCCAGCCGCTGTGTACTTTGGAAAAACAGGAGTCCATTTGGCACAGGGCTGGCAGGATCTGTTCCAGAACGATGGGAAATGGGAATAGAAAAGGTGCTGCAGGCCAGGATGGAGGTACGCTTGCAATGTTGATGTTTGCACAATGCTCGCCAGCACTATGCCTGTTTTAAGCCAATACCATTAATCATTCACTAAATCACTTGAAAAAATTACAAATAAAAATAATTAAATAGTGCCAAGGTTTTGTATTTTTGTACCACAAGCTTTGACCTTCAAGTGCATATTACATGCAGACCATGCCTGCTTAAATAAAGTTCTGTAGCAGACAGAACATCTGTTAGGTCTATTTTATATTCATGTTTAAGATGGGATTAGTCTCTAGGCTTTGTCAAATAATGAAGAAAAACAAAAGGGGATGAAGAAATTAAAATCTTAATTCCCCTTTGATTTTGTGAAACAATTTGAATTTAACATAATTAATACAAATGCTTATAGGAAATTCTGTAGGATCCTTGCCTGAAATCTTCCAACCTTTCAGAGATTAACAGTGCGTCTACAGCACAAAGCCTTTTGGAAATGCAGCACGTGTACGACTCTGAAGAATTATGAGAAAAGTTACTTTTAAGCCCAAGTGCTTATGTAGTGCTAACTGCTACAGCTATGTTGGAGGTAACCTTGTTAGACTCGTCTTGCGCCAGACTAGGAGCTGTCATGGGCTAAAATGTTTTCTGTGTTTTCCTCTGGTGTGCAGAAAGCATTATTTTCCAAAAGTCACTGTGATCAGCAGTGATGCCACGCTAGAGCCCTCCTTGTTTTAAAGTAATAGCCTCTGCTATTACTTCAAAATAGCCTCTGCTATTACACTTCAAAATGCTACTCGGTGCCAGAACATCCCCCTTTGAAGGCTCCACATGACTGAAGACCTTCGGCAGAAGAGTATCTGATCTCTCAGCAGGTGTTTCAGCCCAGCGAACACTTCAAAGCTGGTTGTAGGAAAACTGAGCGGCAGCTGAGTCACTGAGCATCACTCGGAGCCCACCCACAGGTGACCGAAGCTTGGGTCAGAACTGAGAAGCTCAGGCACTAGGTAAATGGCACAGGCACCACGGAGTATGTGTCTGTAGCAGGACTGGGAGGGAGGGCAGTATGTGTTGGCAATGTTGAGTTAAAAGGTAGCCCAAGCGAATACTGACGATTTGCCAGGAAAGACACTAAATATCAAAAGCGTGAGACTGGAAAAAAGGCCCCAGAGAGAGAGAGACGTAGTAAGAGCAACTGCACCCAGCTGAGCGGGAAGCTCATCAAGGAGCCCGGAGTCAACCCAGAGAGCTGGAAGGACAGGAGTGAGCCATCCACAAGCCACAGATGAATGAAAGGGTGAAATACGGCTTGAATAGTGGTTATCCACCATCCCCTGCATGACTCCTTTTCCCATCAAACAGGCAACCATCTCCATTTCAGCTCTAGAGGCTAGGCAGGGTTGCTGTGCGAGGTTCCTAGTTTGCTAAGCTATGGGATACTGAGAAAAGAGCACAAAGAAAGATATTATCTAAAACCACAGGCAAACGATACAGGCATCCACCGTACTACACCCCGAGAAGCAGTGCTAGTTCCTGGACAAGCACAGATCTATGAATCAGAACATATTTTCACTCGCATAATATTTTGCAAGGCAGGACTTACCGCTTCTGCTGCACACAGAGCACCTGAGTCAAGATCTTTTCCAAGATCTCCTCTCCCTACTGAAAACCAGACTGGATATTGCCCAGTAATGGCTTTTACAGGAAGCATATGACAGCCAATTCGGAGGGGTCACTTCACTAGTGGGGAAACAGATGGGAGTGAGCAATCAGGAACAGAGAAATACTGCACGTAGATAAATATCAAGTGATAGGATGACACCAGCAGAGCTCTCGTAAGAGTTAATTGTGCCCCTTCACCTTCTAGAATGTGTTGCAAAGGTTCATAAAATAGTGGGTAAAGGGGATGTGGTGGGTGTAAATTATTTGCAGTTTCAAAGGGCTCTGACAGAGTCTCTTACTGGAGATTATCAAAGGGAACAAATAACCATAGGATAAAGAGCAATGTCATGTTAAGGATTAAATCCCAGTTAAATAATAGGGAATAAAGAGTTATAACTAATGGGTTTTTCTCAGAATAAAGAGAAGTTAATAACAGGACACCCCACAAAGCATTGCAAAAACTATTATAGTTCAATATAGCTATTAATAAAGAAGGAACAGGACAGTGGGGTCACAGCATATACCTGGGACAAGAATAACCTGGGACCTTTTCTGCTGCCTTTTTTTATCCTCCCAAAGCCCCCCGTGAAACCAACGGGAAAGTGTGATCATGGTTCATAAAAACCAGCTCCCACTTTCAGACCTCTGCAAATAGCTAGTCATACTGGGACAGGCTGTAAATCAGTAAAAGGAGCTCCTGAACACTGCTGCTCTAATAGCTAACAGCTTATGTGTATTTCAAAATATCTCTGGCTAGATAGTGATAAATGGGGTGTCATGGGTGCTTGGAAAAGCATAGCTGAGATGTTATAAACCACAGCGTGAACTTTGCGTCAACACACATGATGCAATAATTGGACGCAACTAACTTTGATCAATGATTAAACTTAACATAAGAAAACTTAGAGCTTGGGGGGTTTTGTTTGTTTGCTTTTCAATGCATGAGGAATTGATTATTTAAATCGCAAAGAATTGTTTGTTTCTCTTGTCTGATCCCACTGACAATGGCAAGGCAGTGCTCTGCAAGGCTTTTGTAACCAGATACTTCACAGTGATTCTTGTCTAGCACTTTAGGCAATTGATTTTTTACTTTCCTTTCACATACCTAAAGCTCCTTTGAAGGCACCAGCCTCCCTTATTCCCTCCTCCTGCTATTCCCAACCTTCTGCCCTACAGAGACTGAAAAGCTAGAACAGCTGCTTGCCACAAATAAGTTTTCATGTACACTAATTTTAGTGTAGAAAGAGCGAAGTAGCTGGGTAAGACAAGCTGGGCATGACCTCAGATGTCACAGGCCCTGCCAAGAATAACACCAAAGAAATGTGGTTGCTTCTGCACATCCACTCCTACACGTACAATCGCAGATGCAAGAGCACCAAAAGGAAGAATTCAACTCACAATCAGTCTGAAAACTAATCTAAATCAGAAGCAGGGAAATATATCGGTCTATAACCAAGAGAAAACCCAGAAGCGGGTCACAGCCTTCTGATTTCATCGGCAAAAGGAAACGAAAGAATTTTCACAGGAGGATTCCCAGAAGCACTTACTGGTGCCTAATTCCTGTTTACATCAGTGATAAAAACATCAGCTCCCACCAACCATTTCTAATATCTTGCCCTTGGGATATCATTTATAATGTCCTTGTTATTTAGAAACAACCCTTCCTAGAGAAAATACAGCCCACTTAAACCCACAAGTCTGGGTCAACAGTCAGTGTAAATCATTATTGCTTCACTACAGTTCTAACGCACAGCGTCCGAAAATGGTGAAAAATTCATGGGTTTGAAGCATTTTTTCTGTTATTCTATAAAACTAGGGATAATTCTAGTCTAATTGAATCAAGAAATGAATATTTGTAAAGTTTAACTATATGATTCAGAATAATAGGGATAGCAGTATATTACTATACATGCCTGTCTTCGCTTTAGTGCATTTTTTTGAATCAGATTACACTATTTTTGACAGTTATTAATTTTGAATAGAGATGGCTTTAGCTTGAAGTGCCTAGAAATGACTGCTTATAGTATTCTGTTGATTTTTTTTTATTATTTGAACAGCTACAGAGGAAAACAGCTACAGATTTTTTTTTTTTATTATTTGAAAAGCTACACCTACTACAGATGATAGTTTGAATTCTGGAATGCTAGCCAAGGATTATATTTTTAGTTGTGCAAATAGGCTTATGATACTTAAACAGTATCACTACAAAAAGAAAAAAGTTGTTCTCTTTGCAAAATCTTTTAATGTACAGCACCAAAGGTGAAATCAACTTTAATTGACTCTCCTATCTTACATCTTTGCTTTCCAACCAACTGTTGGAAATAAGTTAGATTGAAAAAAAAAGATATTCCCCAGAAACTAGAGATTCTGGGAATCGTATGATAAGATTCTTTTTTTAACCTTTCAGCAGAAAGTTGTAAGAGCAAAGCTTTCCTTTCCATGTCATGCTATATGTTGCTGCTGCTGCTGCTAGCCTCAGTTAGTCCAATTACAAATGTTGGGCTGTTGTACTAAATAAGAATCTGGCCTTCACATTAATAATTTATTCACATCGCTTCACTAACCAAGCAACCATTACATATACACAAATCAGCAGAAGGGTCATGCAGAATTAAGAAATGTTTTCTATTGATCAAAACAAAGCAAGCCAAGGTAATTCCAGAATAAATTACCACGAATGTGCTGTGTTCTCCACAAGCACTGATCTTCACCTCTATTTGGAAAAGTTGAAAGGTTCATTCCTTCAGTTTACTTAGAATATTTTAAACATGAAAGACTCTGCAAGATGTTAGCGAAGAAAAGCTCCTTTCTGTGGGGGTGGATTTAAGTAACTACTATTTCACGAGCAGTTAAATTGAAATGGGAAGCTGAAAATGTCTAAAGAAGCAGTTGCAATAGCCCAGGAATATAAAACTGAAATAGCTATTGGAAAGACAGAAGAAATTTAGGAACTGGAGTTGGAGGCATTAAAAATTCATAGGCTCCAGCACTTTAACTCTGATGCATTTGAAGCACTGAAACAGTTAAGGTATTTCACCAAGGCACAAAATAACCTCATTATCATTTCTAATACAGATCAATACTCAACACTGCCCTTTGAAAAACACAGCGCTTGCTGGTCCGCGCATTTATTGTGATCTTTGCATTAGCTCACTAACATTAAAGCTTTCACATAAGCCCTTTGCTAGCTTCTGAAACATGCCTCTTCCCCCCCATTTGATCAGCATATTCCTGTATCAAATTGTAAGGGAAAAAATAATGCAAATCACTATCTAACGTATCAATTATTTTTTTTCTTTTTTGCTTGTGACATTTTGTCGGGTGGGTTTCTCTGCTCCTTGGGGCTGCCTGGTGGCATTAAAGGGCTGCTCCAGTCAAGACTAATGGCACAGGCTCCGTCCCAGGTGGACGCCGGGTATTGTTTGAAGTAACTGATTGGTGTGAGAGCCCTCTAGCCCCCTCTCCCCAGCATGTGGTCCAAAGCACAACATATGCTTCCTGCTTGCTAGATTTGTCTCCAATAATAAAAACAGGATTTCTTTTCAATTTTAGTCTTGTGCCCAATTTATCAAGCAAAATAACATCAAGGCTTCAAAAGGCTTCGTTGGTAATCTGGTTCTGCATTGGATTAGTGGGAAGAGGTGTAACACAGTGAATAGAGAATTACCAAGATAATATCTTTTGCTGCACCATGAAAGAAAAAAAATATGCGTACGTGTATGTGGGGTGGGTGTGCGTGTGAATTCTGACCCATTATTAGGGCTTCTCCTGCACAGAGCTGGGAAATGCAACATGCCGCTCTCTAAAATGAGTTAAAAAAAATAATAATGCAGGGAAAGGAGAATTGAAGCCACAGTAATACTGAGATTCTGATATTTGTTCTTTTCATTGTAAATGCTGATAAAATACGTTAGCTCCCTGGGGACTGGGGAGATGCAATTGTTTGGTGATGTTTCATTCATCTTTAAACAGGGAACAGGAAGGAAAAGGGGCCCAGCTTTCTTGCCGATTTGTTGGTTTTTGTTTGTTGCTTTTTTTTTTCTTTAGAAGATTGAACCATGAGAATAAATCTCCACCCTCTCAATTAACACAACAGCACAATTTAAAGAATTTCGTCATTGTTTGCTAAAATGGTAATGAACAGTTCTACAGATAAATTTAGCGCTCCTCCTGACAGTACATTATAATAAACAAGATAAGGTAATAATGGAAACATCCAACTTAATCACATTAGAATATAGCATGCAAAATATTTAACTAAGATTTTCTTGTGAAAATCGTATTAAAAGCCATTGTTTGGTAGAAGCAGTCAAGATTTACATAACTAACACAAGATGTATTCTCTTTCAACATAGATTTTGATTTGTCTAGAAATCTCTCTAAATACTTTGTATTTAGATCAGAAAAAAAAAAATTGTCTTTATTGATAGAATAAGTCTGGGACCAATTAGACTTCTTTTTCTTCTAGTAGAGCATGCAATTAAATGTATTGCTTTAGGGGAAGTTTTAATGCTGGTTGCACATTAGGTGAGGTAATGCCAAGCCAAACACTTTACAAGCTGCTCCAGGAACAGGCTGACTTCACAGCCACTCGGCTGCAAGAATATCTCAGTCTTCCCAAGCAGCCGCTTCTGACTGACTGAAACCTGGAACCGGCCCTAGACATTCAGTAAGCTCAATTTTAGCGTGCAAAGATACCAGACATAACTCCTGCAGAGTATCAGGATATTCAGTGATTTATGCTGTCTTTCGCCATATGATCTGTCTCTGTTTGAATGTTTAATTTAGTCTCTATCAATCATCTTGTGTGATAAAACTTTGCCTTCCCTATTGTTCTTACAAAAAGAACTGATCCATGCATGCCCACGATGAACATACTTTCAAAATGGCTCCATTTAAATGGAGATTTGGACTTTCTGCACAAAAGGACTTGGAAAGTCTTTGCTAAGAAATACTAATACAGGATTATATTCTGCTTCATACTTTTCCCTCACAGATGAGAGGTTTTCCTTGTTTTTCTTAAGGATTTTCTCAACCGCATCTGATAAAGGAATGACTGCCAGGTAAGAGGGGAAAGTCTTAACTTTGAGCCCACCCATTTTCTGTCAAGTGAGCACAAATACCCGAAAGCTCCAGGATTAACGTTCCTCTCAAGAAATACTTCATCTTATTGTAAGACTGAGGATAAACGCTAGGCTGACTGAGAAACTATGGTGATGCTATTGCTAAGTTTCAGAAAACATCTAGAAAAAGCCCAAAGTCTGGATGCCTCGGAGCATCAGTTTCTTCCCTCTCAAAAGAGGAGCTTCTCCTGAACACAGCACTAAGCAAAGCAACATACAGCTACTGGTTTGGGCCACAGTAAGGGGAGAGAGCAGATCTGACCGAGCAGGATCTGGCTTATCATGAGGCAAAACAGTCCAGTCTGTCGTGGGGTAACACGGAGATACAGGTGGATAGGAATGGGGTTGCAATTGCAAAAGGCTCACTATTGTGTAGCCCAATACGCGTCTTGCGAAGTGAAATAATGTGATTACGTTTCTGTGCCATATATAAATAGCTGCAGTTCATCCCAACATACCTTCTGGGAAAGGCAGGCAAAAAGTACAAATTTGCAGATGCACAATCAGATGGGAATACTACACACTGAATACAAATATTCTGCTTTGTCTGCTTTGTTTACATTTTAAAAAAAAAATGCAGTGTAAACATTACAGCGGCTGAGTTTTGATCACACCGTGTGATCTATATACAAGTTATGCTCAGGGAAAGGATGTTTATCGCATTCATCTCAAATGCAATAGAGCAACATCCAGTAACACATCCCAGTCTAAGGCAAGAGGAGTGCTCTTGGGCTTTTATGTCTCTTCAATTCGTACATGCATCATGCAGAATCATGCATCAGAGATAGGGTCAGAGAGAAATTTTATGGGGGCAACATGATTTATTTCTTCATTTACCATGAAATCTAGACTATTATGTTAAAACCTATGGGATATAGCAACTCCACTGGAAACAGTTACCACTGCATGATATGCGATATGCATTATATTTAGTTAATGTAATTATTTGTTCGTGAGCATCACCAAGGAGAGACAGAATGATCCCTGCATGAAGGAATTTATGGTACAACAGCTACTTTCTGAGATTCTCAGGCACATAAAGTTCCCACTGAGGACTATGTCTGATAATGCTTTACGTAGTTAGGATGCACTTAGGGATTCAACATGGTTTTATTACAGGCTGTAATTCTAGGAATAAGAGTACTTTTGTGAAGTCTTACAGGCACTACAGGTTTATATTACTGAATATTCAGAATATTCCTGTGATAAATGGGCAAGAGTCTATTTACTCTATAGCTTTGTAAAAGCATGGTTTAATCACAAGAAAAACGTATTAATTGCTCTGTTTGCATGTCTACACCTTCCTCTTTTTACCACAGGAGCTGCAGAAATTATAAACTTCAGCTTGTAGAATGAAAAATGTCAACAAAGTGAAAAAAACCAAAAATATTTAGAACAATAAATAAATAAAATCTGTAGACTGAGGGAGCTAAGGGAAGAATGGGTGTTGTTCTAAGTTTGTTCTGGTCACTCTTACACTGTGATGATTCACAATAATCAATTATCTTTTGTAAAGGATAGGCCATCCTGAAGAAAAGTAAAGATGTGTACATACTATGTGATAAGAAAGGAAATAATTTTTGCTATTCCACTTTTTCAGGCAGGTGCGTTTGCTTGTACACTGTATGAATCTTGCTTTAGAACAGTTAATCTGTCAGTGGATGTCATTCTATAGATGAAGGTTAATAAAGATAACCCCCCAAATCCTTGAACATTTGATGATATTTCTTTAAAATAAAAGAAAAATTTCTCTCCAAGTACCAAGACTGCATTTTCTCTCTCACCCTCTCCAAAATTTTTTTTTAAAACATTAGGAAATATGTGATTTCATTACATATACAAATCTTCAGCTACATCACAGAATTCATTAAGCACTCAGAAGACAAAAAGTATTCTTTCCACCATTTCAAATACTAATAAGCTTTCCTTAATTTCTCTGAGATAGTATTAGTCAAAAAAATGGAACATAAATGTTAATAAGACAACTGATGTCTCCAAAGCTTTGTTAAACACAATAGCATGGGAAATTATAATTTATTTTAGATTTGATGAATCTGGTGAACACAAGCACACTAGGGAGAACTTGCAGTCTTTAACTTGCAAGCCACATGGCAATATTTTGATTCTGCCTCATCCTTTAAAGGCACAGATGCATGTCCCTCGTTATGTACAGTGGAAATATTTCCCCAAAGCTTTGCTAATCACAAGAAACATTGAAATTCCTGATTTAAATTGTCTAAAGAAAGGCTGTCATTGCATAAGTGAGACAGTTCAGCAAGTCTTCCTCCATTACCGTATCTGCTCTGTTACTCCTTCAGGACTAGGCTGTGTGACTCAAGCCAGGCAGTCAGGAGAGGGCTTGGCACCAGTCTGGAAAAAAAAATGAGAGCAAGGAGATACCTCCTCATCTCTGAGAAGGGGAATGCATCTCAATGGCAGTTTTTCAGCTATTCTTAATTTGAAGAGATATTTTGCTGAAACAGACAAAAATATTTCTTCCTGCCCTCCACAAAAGCAAAATCTGAAATCACTGATTCAAAGCATTACTTTTCTAGAGCCTGTGTTTTTAAGATATCTGTAATGTTTTACAAGGCTACCAGCAAAGGGAGTAGGTCTACTAATGGGAAGGAAAAAAAAAAAAAAAGAAAAAAAACAACAAACAGGCCCCTTTAATAACTGGTTACTCTTCCAGCTCTGCCTACAGGATGGTAGGGTCTTCTCTTTCCTACAGTGGGCAAAGTGCATCTGGGACTGGTTTGAGAATGGGTAATGGGAATTATAACCAAGTGCAGATCTTTAATGGATGCCACTTGTTTCCGGATCTAAGGGAGTCAGAAGATACGGTGTTAGGGCTCCATCTGCATTCGATATTTTGGGGGTTTTGGATGCCTGGTACAACAATATCATGCCAAAGGATCTTGGCACCACTATCTTGCCTTCTTCAAAACCCATGGACCATAATAATCTTTATGAAATTATGAAATGAATGTGGAAATCAGTTATCCCCGTCATACAGAAAGCTCTGTTTCTATGCACTGTAGCACAAAGAAGTAGGGTATAGTGTGAGATTTGGGCCACCAGAAGTCCTCTAAACCTTGGATTTCAGTATAAATTAGGTACTAATGTTTCTGTGCCTGTGTGCATAAGCATTTGAATTCTGGACTACAGATTTCTGTGCATATCTAAACACAGGTATTTTCATGCATTGGGAAAGAAAAGTAGATCCAAGCAGCTAGATGCTTTAGTTTAGCCTCATAAGCATCACAATTCAGAGGTAAAGTAGGGAGATGAGTAGATAAACCCTTGGAAGGTCCTGATCCATCAGGCATGCTTAGACCACGTGTAGCAAACATTGGCAGTGCTGTGTTCAACACAAAGCTCTGCATCTCAACACTGATTACGTTTTTTCATTTTTTCTCAGGAGACTCTCTACATCCAAAACGCGTGAGCAGGCTCAGGTGCTGTGGCTGGAAAACATGACTTCTTTTCCTGAACCCTCTCACCAAAATGCCCTCAAAAACTGCCTACGGAAACAGATTCTCTTGCTTCCTCCCACTCTTGAACTCTTTTCTGCACAGCTTCAAAAGGATGGGCAGAAGTTGGCCACCTCACAGCCAGGTGTATAAAGTGGCAAATGGAGTCCTCTCTGTGGAGGTGAGGCCCTTTTCATGCTAGCAAATGAACTACATGAGGCCTCCACCTCCGAGTAACTGCGTTAAACACCAGGCTGCCTGCAAAGGTTGTTTGTACTTTTGACAGTACAAGGATTATCAAATGCCTAAAACTGGCTCCAAAATTTTCTTCCTAGGGAGAGGGCGGTCAGAAAGGAGTCTGTCTGTGTGGTAATTTTCCACTGAAAGAGTCATGGTGATTGTCCCTTGAACATCACAATTTGATTTCTGCAAGTGGGCATGACACAGGCTGGTCTAAAGCCTGAAGAAATGTGGCTGGCACCAATCAATTCACCATCCTTTAATCAGATCTGATTCGTTTCTCCAAAAAGGAGCATTTATTTTAAGTAATGATGCACAGGTGCATCCATGGAGGTGTATAATCAAAGCAAAGCCTGAGTTAGCTAGTCCACCTAGGATCTGCAGTAAACCTGTCAGTCATAAGATGCACCACCTATAGCTACTAGGGATAACAAATGTGAATTAACAGCCAAATGCTTCAGCTCACTGGTACGGTGCCAAAGTATGATCCACAGCTAATTCCACGAGTTTTTCAAAGTTAATATATGAGGGAAAGGTTGTGGACTGGGACGTAGGGGGATTTGAAAGAGATTGAGAGATCCATATGGAATTTCTTTGAGTCCTGATCAGAGAGGTAGCGCCAACACTTTATGTCAAAATTAGAGAGGACAAAATAGATTTGGGGCTATGCTGAAGGAATGTGATTGATGAGCGCAAATATGAGAAGCTAGAATAACACAGTGAGGTCAGTGGAAGTCTTTGCAATGACTCCAGTGAGGCCTGGATCAGTTAGCAACTATAAAGTTGTGTCCACCACAATGCTAATCAACAGTTGTTTATTTTTATCTACATCTAAAGTCTCAGTTTATATTAAACAAATGCCACTTAAAACTATACCAAAAATAGAGAGAAGCCAAAGGAACTAAAAAAATACAGTGCAAATAAATATGCCAAATTAATTCCAGGTGGAGCTGATGCATCCTTTGATATATGACAAAAAAAGTTATCATTATTAGGCAGAGAAAAATAGAAGAATAGATGCTGAAGACCTTGGGATCTTCCCAGAATGAAGTACAATCAAAGGAAGGAACACGTTGGAGCAGAAATCAGAATGGAGCTCTGTGAAATTATTAATAGCATAATCAAACCTACATTATTGTCTGCGAACCCTGACCAAGGACAAGGCTCTACCTTTTCAGAATTGTACAAAGAGACCATGATCCTATCCCAGGAGTTTGTCATTCAGTTGGACAAAGCAAAAGGAGAAAGGAAATAAATTTTTTTCTTCATTTTGAAAATGGGAACTCTCTAGAATTTCTTCGGTTTTGCCATAGATGACACAGGAAGTTTGCAGAGAAGCTGGGATTTAACCTCTTTTACATTCCTCAGTTTCTCACAGAGCATTCCTCCTTCTCAGATACGTGTTCAAAATCAGAGTTCTGGTGGAAACTGAGATTTATAAGAATGGGAAAGATCACAGAAGGATTACAGAATATTTTTGTTAGATGCACATCCTCCTCATAAGCTTGTTACAACACTCACAGTATTACTGTTCAGAAGTTGTTTCTAATGTGTAACTTTAATTTTTCTTACTTACTTCAGTTCAAGAGCATCAGTTCTTGTTTATTGCTATCAGACAAGGAGAAAAGATTATTTACTTCCTCCCTCTAGCAGAAGGGATTTTATGTATTTGAAGACTATTAGCCTATTCCCGTTAGACTTTTCTTCTGTAGACTAAACAATCCCTATTCATTCAATTTTTCATCATACCATCTAGATTGCTAATTGCTGGTCTCTGGACTTCTTCCAGTTTATCCCCTTCTTGCTTGCAGCACAGAGCACAGAACTGAACAAAGTACTCAAGCTAATGCCAGCCGAGCGCATTTCCAGGCGACAAACAAAACCACTCAATTCCCTTTCATAGCGCGGGAAGCTGCACCATGTTCCTGCTCTTAAAGAAAGTTAGGAAACAAATTAGTCTTTTAAGGTCAGCTTTTCTTGCTCAGCTTGCCTGCCTTCGGCACAGGTCAAAGAGCAACTTGCAACAAGCTAGATTTAAAGCCAGCCCCAACAGCTTCACTAAGAGGTAAAGCTTAGTACATTGGAGAGCCACCAACATAGTCATGATCCTTCCAGCACCCTGAAATAGCTGCATGGTAGCCCATGTGCTATGTAAAGGTGCCAGCACTTTGGAGTTGGTCTAGGATCTCTGCACTACACTTCTGTTTATGATCTTTAGTAACCCCAAGCTGATACACAACTGATGGAGAGAGGGGGAAGTGAACAAGAGGCAAAATCTTATGCTGGGTTCAGGGAGAAGCTGCAACACTCAAGCATATGGCTTTAATGTCTCTGGTAACTCCCAAGCCTCGTTTGTCATATGTTAAATATTGTATGTTAAATATTGCTCATTTTCAAGAAACAAAACAACATTAATGAAGCAGCACAACTTCAAAGCTCTTAGAATCTATTAGCCCATGTTCATGTCCCCCTAAGAATGCATGCATGGAAAATATGAACATGTTTTATTTCATTGAAATTTTATTACATTTTAAAATTGTTGAGCAACGAAATGCACAGAGGCTGTGTAACCTACATGGAGTCTCCGAGTATTTAAAACATCTGTCCGTAAGTACTGCAGGGCCCAATTTTGCTGCCTTCTATCCACCCTAGAATCACAGACTAATTTGACAAGGGACCTTTGGAGGTTATCTGACCCAACCAGAGCAGGGCAACTTGGATCAGGTTGCTCAAGGGATCATCCAGTCAATTTTTTTAGTATCTCCAAGGATCGGGATTCCACAATCCCTCTTGCTTATTCAAAATTATTCCTGTTGGTTTCAAAGGATCTTGCTGGCTAAAATATTACTCAATATCCACAGCAGAATCTGAACAAAACCCTGATATATTACAACCAGTGTCCTAGTCTGCAGCTGTGTCTCTCTGTGAATAACACAAGTTCACCTTTATTTTTAAGGGCCAGATGATGAACTCTCTGCTCCCACAGCAGACATTTTAATGCAGTCATTGGATCTCTTCTGATGAGCATCTGGCTATTAACAGCAGCAAAACAGTCACACTTTGGCTCCTAATGGTTAAAGGAAAAAATACAATGTGTGATGTAGCATATGGAAAAACCGAAAGAATTAGTAAACCAGTCCCTTTCATTGTCATTTTAGAGATAGTAAAAAGATGGCAAGCAAAGGATCAAAGAAAAGCCAGGTGAAACATACCTAGGCCACAATTAATAACAGTAATCTTGCAGAAGTACAATAATTCATAGTTCAAGTAATTTCAGAAATTGCACCAACTTTACTAGACTTCTCTTTCTAACTTCCTCTATACTCAGTGCTAGAAATCCTCATTGTTATCCCATTCCATACAGCAATTTTCATCAGCAGAGCTCAAAATATCTTATAAAAGTGGCTCATTAGCATGAGAGTTCCTCATTCAAAATCCACCAAGATCAATGAAAAGTACCTCTACTGACGTCTCCCAGCTTGTTTCAGTTCTGCTAACTAGCAAGGGATCTATTCTATCTAGCATCTGGAGGGTGTTAAATAGTCACCCATTGGCCAAGCACTAGAAAACTTACAGTTTGCCATATAATCTGGCTGTCGATGGAACAATACAGAACAGCTCGGTGAATGTCAAAATAAGGCCAAGTGTATCGACGGCAGAACTTTAATATTAAGGTCAATAGATATCTCTATTTTCCACTGTTGTGATTCTAATGGTATACAAGTATGAATATACTGTTCAGTATCCTCAAGACTAGGTCTGAAGGACAAGACCAGGTCCATTATTTAAGAATTAATCACCTGAATTGTATCATACTTCCAAAGGATTCATTAACTGAACAGCCCTGCTTTGACCCAGGAAAAACTGTGCAGTGTTCACTAAATTTGACAGAAAGGGCCAATAGTTCCTGTAATGTAGAGGGGACATCCCAGTTATCAGAGGTCTCTAGTATCACCTGGCATTTTGACGGGTTACAGAGCTTGCCACTAGCCTCAGCCGTGCACAGCTCTGAGCTTTTCTGTAACATTCATCTTCTAAGCACTGTTCTCTGCTCTGCAGCAAACTTTACGGGCAATAAATGGCCAAGGTTTCCATTACCTGGGATTTGGTTCAATATTTAGAGATTCAGCCAGAAAGGCAGAAATATGAAGGGAAACTGTTGAAAAAAAAGCCAAGCGGATCAGTTCATTAAACCAGTCTCAGCCAGCCTCCAGGCAGAGCTCTAGCAGAAAAGGTATTATTCTTAGTCAATGGTCATCTCTTCCTGATCCTAGGTAAAAATGCCTTCTCATGTTCACACACTGAACAAAAAGCAAATTACTGCATGGATTACTAAGATAAACAGAAATCATGGATTTCTGTGTAACACTAACTGCTTTGGTCAATTAGCACAAAATGTAATTTGCACTAATCAGTCTGAGGGGAGGGGTGCATGAAATTAAGCTGACATGTTAATCTTATGTTTTGTGGTGCTTCTTTTTTTTCCATTTTTTCCCCTTCTAGATGAAAGCAGATATCTAAATATCCCGAGTATTGTCAGCATTTTCAAACACTCTACATGAATATAAAGTTCAGAAATGGAAAATTTCTAAAAGATAGGTCTGCATGTATGCGTAACACTATTATGTTCAATGAGCACTATGTTAACTAGCTGGCCTAAACAAAGGTGGCTAGAAAACAGGTTTATTAAGGTGAACTTTTTATTGGAAAACAAAATCAGGTACTTTTTAAACAAAAAGGTCTAGCCAAATTAATCAATTAAAAATTAATCTAGAGTTGAAATTATATTTTTACCACAGTGGTATAGAAATGTGAAACATTTCCACTTTACCTGGTTTGGGTTTTTTCTTCACCAAGAATTGCAAAGCTAAAGCAATACTTTTGTCCTTGTCTGCTGTATATCTCTGCTTACCCGGGTTTGGGTTTTTTCTTCACCAAGCATTGCAAAGCTAAAGCAATACTTTTGTCCTTGTCTGCTGTATATCTCTGCTTATAACAAAGTAGTGGTTCACAATACAAATACATGGCTCAAAGCCTAAATGGCTCTTGTGGGCTTAAACAGAGTTTACAGATAGCTCAGTCCTCTGTATGGAGCAATGGGTAACAAAGCCAATGATGGAAGAAAACAAAACAGTGAAAATACTGTGTTTACCCAGAAGGCACCGTTTCCCTGGATTTCTCTTTTCTTCCTGTACCAGGCTGTGACAAAAGGCTGTGTATCAATGCCACCAACCTGTAGCCATTTCTCTGGACAATATAGGGAAAAGAACAATCCCCAGTTTATTTCTAGATTTTCCCAATCTACTTGAACATTAACTTAAGCATCTCTTGACTGTGTTTTAGCCCAAAAACCAGGCTGGGCCCTACTGCTTTGTGTGACTACTTAAAAACATTCACCCTCCTTGTTCTTCCCCAGTAACCCTGGGAAGATGCAGTGAAAACCTTCTGTATCTTCTTCCTTGACTCTGAACATGAATTCTCTCCGGCCCTGTTCATTTTGTTGTTTTGTGTTTACCTCCACAAACATTAGAGCCACTGCATTTTACAAACTCATGAAAACCAAGCTGACTGCATGCCATCATTCGTCAGCTCAGTACTGACTATGAACAGAATAAGATAACGCAACATGCAATGCTATTTGTAGAAACCTATTTTCAGTTTGCACATGCAAGAATCCACACTGGTTGTGACATTGTCCAGTCCAACAAAGGCAACAACACTATGTCATCTATGTGACAAGTCCTCTCTCTCTAATGAAGTAGAAGTGCCAAATCTGTCCTACCAACAGCACCAGATCTGTGTGATGCAGCTCCAACATCACGTCTATAATCATTTTCTGTCATCAGCCTAAGTGATTATGTTCAAATAATGAGCATTGTTCAAGGAAATTGCTTTCTTCTTTTTTATATTTTTGAGGCAGAAAAGTGAGACTAGATTTATTGAACAGATGATTCCTGCCTGGTGCACTATTTGTAGTACCTGAGTGCTACCTTTTTTCTAATTAAATAGGTAAAATCTCAACTTGTCTGCAGTCTTCTGGCATCTAGCTAGGAATCATAATTTGATTCCTCTATAAACATAACTATTTTTAACATCTATATCCTTTTCTTATGGCACATTTTAAAACTACACCTGTTTTTATTTCTTCAGAGGCAGAGGAATAACTCAAGGGTTTTCTTCAGGCAGACTGCAGGAACCTCTCCTTCAGCTCTTCTGAGCCTCCACGTTCATCAAGGAACTTTAAAGTCTCAATCAAACAGACTCAAACAATACTCTGATGACTGGATGGAAACTGCCTTTTGTCTATTGCACAAAACATGGATCTTCACAAGATACACCATCCTGGAATTCATTCTCATTGTAGACAGTTCGGAGGAGTTACTCCTGATTTACATCTCGGTAAGTGAGATCAGAGCCAGGCCTTTTCTTCCAAGCTATTTTTGTATTTAAGTAAAGGTTGATTCAAGGATAAATTTTTTAAAAATATACATTTTTAAGTACGCAGAAGTGAAAGGAATTCCCTGAGCACATACCCACTTTTGAATAGCGGCGCATGCTTCTTAAGGGGGAAGGTCTGTATGTATCTGTGCCATCGATGGCGATACCGCATTTTGAATCAACTCCCATTTTCCCCTTAATTGTTCTGTCAACCTGTTTGGGATCTCATCTACCTTCCTCATTACGGCCTTCAGAGGGAGGGCTCCTACCACACTGAGAGTCAAGAGCAGATCATGTCCCTCATTTAGACCCAACACATCTTTCCACAGCCCACTAATTGCATGGCAGCTCAGGCTCATTTGTCTTCCTGGATCGTTAAAATTCATCACCATGCTCTGTGAGTGCTCATTCCTGCCCTTGGATGGGCAGCTGTAGATTATTTAGCCAGACCAATCCCTAATGTTTTTAACTAGGAACTGACCCCAGCACCTGAGCACCTGCTGGGCTCTCAGTCTCTGTCATGTTAAAAGAGTGCACAGAAGGACCCGAGCCATCAAAAGCATCCTGCTGCATTACATTAAATATTGATAAAAAATATGCAAATTGTTTATTGATCTTCTCCAGGAAGGGCTGAGATAATGAGAGAGGGACTGTTTGAGATGATGCTTAGGATTTTTAACTTTTTTTTTTTTCCCTTACATTAGCCTGTTGTTGATAGCTGAAGTTAATGAGGTCTTTCGGTTCACTCAGTATTTCAGACCTTACCACTGGTTTGAAGATAAAAGAGATCAATGCACCTTTATTGTGCACCACTGCCAGCAAGTGCCCTGAAAAGGGCAGGAGTATTTGTACAGGTGCAGTGCCAGCACTCCTTACTAACTTTACCCGGACTGCCCTGGTTAATATTATACTACTCTAAATTGTCTTATCCTTCATTGTATTTGTTTTCCAAGACTGGTATATATCAGAAGTTGATGCTTACACTGTCTCCAACTTATTAGCAGCTCAGTATATAATTAATACCCAGAGACCGGTTGTTTTTTCTTTCCCCTTTGTTCAGAGCATTAACTGCATTGCATATGCTTCCTACCCTTTATGTGATTGACACATGACAGCTTTTAGCTGTCTTTCTGTGCCTTCATCCTCATGATGGAAATTTCTTCAGATTCACATCCTTGTCTTTTTTTTTTCTTCTTTCTTTCTGTTCTATCTCTTCCTCAATTTTTTGGGTGCTCTCTGATGCCCTGGGGAGTAAGCAACAATAGACCCAAAGCAGCTGGACCAGAGAGCATTGTAGCCCCCACACCAACCATCCATTTGAAACCATAAATCTGTCACACCTGCTTTACCTGCAGGATGTTGCTTCTGCACCTCCATCAAGCCTAATTCCAGACAAAAACACTGCGGATGTGGCCGCAAGAAGTCTCCCTCTGTAATTGGGCCCCTGTTAAACAAATTCCTGGAGTGTCTGCATCTTGTCTAGGAAACAGTGAGAGGCAGGTCATGAGGATTTGCCAACGCAGAGTCCAGGCTGCAATGACTCTCATTCCAGACCGGTACTGATTTGAAACAGAGCCTCCCTTCCCAAAGCAGCCAAAGACTAAGCTTCAAATTCTCACCGTAATTATTTAATTTTCCTTAGGATTTGGATGAGCCCGTCTAGGTGGAGATTGGTACTGTGTTTGGAGCTGCACAAAACCATATTAAGCTGCATCTTTGCCCCAAAAAGCTTACTGTTCTTAGGTGAACAGTTGCAGATACGATGTGATCTGAATGTGAGAGAGTGATGTTTGGTAGCAGGGAAAGATCTCAGGTTTATCCTTTGCCACATGGTCCAACCATGGCAGTGCCCAGGAGACAGGGAGGAACAGGGCTACAACTTCTTTGCCTTTCTCTTCTTTCCCCTTAATAACCTGCAGCTGACAACACAGAAACAGAATGAGAAAGCAAATAAAGGCATGGAAAAGTAGGAAGACTTGCTGCAAATTACAAGTGATTAGTGGCAAGATTGCAAGCACAACCCAAATCTCATGGGTTCCGGTCTGCTGTTGTTGTCCCTGGGCCACCAGTGTCCCCGTGGACAGTTATGCAGGTGCCTGCAACAGGGGATGCCATCCTGACCTGTACTTCTAAAAGTAACAGTCTGTTTTGTTAATGTTACCAATTGGTTTTGTCACAAAAAGGTATGTCCTAGGAAAGGTATTTCCAACACAAGCAGACAGCAATAAATGGAGGTGGACAAATACCGTCAGTAAAATACCAGAGAGGGGACAACACCTAGGGATGATGCACCTAAACGGGATGGCCAGATAAAATCTTGGCTCTGTCATGCCCAAGTTCAGGTCTCTGCTGTGTCAGTTTAAGAGTAATCTGGAATTAAAAACTTGGTTGTAGCTTAGTCCAGGGGCCTAATCCTGGATCTACTTGTGTTCTCAGCACTCTCGCCACATGCAAACACAATTTTACAAACGCTACCTGACAATCTGCAATGTGAAAACAAATACTTCAACACCATCATATTTTTATTTAAATCTTCTAAAGATTTGGATATAGCAAATCTTAACTATAAAATCTCAAGTATGCTATTCCTAGAAACAGTTACATCCCAGCACTGTTAGGAAAAAATCTAGGAGCAATTACTAAAGATATTCTAATTCATCCACTGAATATATTCTGAGATTTTGTATTGTTCTACATCAACTAAGACTATGGCAGAAAAGATTTTACTTGAGCTATGCTTTCCCGAGGGAAAATACTCCACCGAGAGCTTGAAAAAGTTGGTTTTCAAGAGCAAATCAGAAAAATAGAAATAAACAATTATTCAAAATCGGATGGAAGAACAAAGTGATTGATGGGCTATACTTCCCTGTGTACAATGTCAAGATTGATGCCATACTATTGTGTATGTCAGGATACAACAGACCTGAATTATTAATTGCTCTATGATTCCCATTCTCTGAATGATACACTCCCTCAGTGCTTCTCTGGATGTATATTCTGTACGTGTAAAACAAGAGCTGCATTCCCAGATAAACAGAAGCATTTTTAGGTTTAGCCGTATTTCACTGCCCCACCAACAGAAAGAACCAACCAATTTAAAATTGCTAAGCAGCAGGGAAAACATTTTTTCCCCTTCTCTTTCACACCAGAGTATTTAATTATAAATTTATGCAAACAAAAATTTCAGAGCTCTCACTGCTCCAACAGTCTCTTGCCCGAGGTGCTTTCAAGCCCACAACTGCAAAACAGAGGGGGCGGAGTAGAGCCCCGGCATTTCAGACAATCAGCTTTGAAAGCATGTTACAGCCTGTTTAGTTGCAGGGCCTTATTCATTTTCTATGTTTCAAACGAGTCATTTGCTTGAACACTGCTTGCTTTTTTTTTTTTCCCTTAAAAGTCCATTTATTCAAAGAAACGAAAACATATGAAAAGCAAGAACAAAAGCTGAATGCAAGTGGAAAACAATAGAAGGAAGCTGTTAAATGTGACCAAGTAAATTGTGTTTTTTTCTCTATTGGCTGTATCGGAACTGAAAACACAGAGAAAGGATCTCTCAGTTACACTTCGGTAGACTGAGAATAAAGCCACTGAAGTCTCGGTACCTTCATTTGTTAATGAACCCAGAACAGGCCCAAGGTGTCTTTGTGTTTCTTTACCATACTAAATGTATTTGCAGTTCAAAACCCTGATTCTCATTTAAACAAAGGCCACAGTAAACATTTCTGGTGATGCAAACAGACATCAAGGTAGGAGCAAACTATATTTACATCTACTGAATGACCGCTTTGAACAGTGAGAGTGGCATAAAGTAGCCTTCGTGTCGACAGAAATCAGATCTTAAGTTCTGAAAGCAGAAGAATGCAGTGACTACACTAATAGCTAGTAATGACCAATTTGTAAAACCAGATGGTTTTAAATAAAATCTTCCAGATAATCTTCCAGTTTGTAGTTTAGCTTTACAGGAGGTTTAGGTTTTTCAGGTGCTAGTCATACACCAAGCAACAGGCTCTACAGGAAATAAGGAGCACACCAGCTTCACTTCTATGTCTCTTTGGGCAGAGGTGACTCCATTTAAAAGAGGGTTTCACCTCAGTTTGGAACAAAACCTTCAAACCTTCTAGAAGATAGACAAGCTCCAAATGTGTAATCCAAGTCGGGCAGTCCCACCAGCTGCCCAAGTACCACTGACTCCAGCAGCGGTGGGAGCACTTCTCTGGCTACGCGAGAGCCGCAGACCCGATGGACCCCTGACTATCTGCGTGGTTGGCAGTCACATGCTGGGAGCCCTGCACCAGCACCAGAGGTCTGCAACCACTGGGAACCTCTACTCTGAGACCGTCTCTCAGGGAAGCCAATTCAAAACTTGGAGCCGCGTGAATCCTAGGAAACGCAACTCACGGCAATCTGTCTAAAAAGCCAATAAAATCTATGAACTTGGGAGATTCCCAGAGCTTTGATGATTTCTTAACTAGAAACAAGACAGCCTGAAAGGAGGCTGGAAGCCCAGCTGCACCAGGAGCTACAGGATCAGCAGCTAGCAGTCTGGGCTTTCAGGCTCCCAAATCTTTTAGGAGCCTCTCTCAGAGACAGACATGGTCTGCTATCGGTTCAGTATGGGAGCTAAGGAGCTGGCTCCCACAGCCTCCTCAGCACCCGCTGGGCAGGCAAGCTAGCAGGAAAAGCAAAGTCATCAAAACTCTTCCTGTGCTCCTCCATCTCCATAGATTATTTTGGATTTGACAAACAGGAATTTTCTGGGAGGAAAGGATTTTCTTGGAAAACACCTAGTTGAGCCCAAATTCCATTCATCTCAAGACACACAGCTATCTCCAACAAACACACACCATCAGATACACCTGAAAATAGGAATACACACTACTGAAAATGCATTTCTTTCACAGGATTCCCACACTGCTAGAGAATTAGTGAGAAAACAAACCATATCTGACAGGTATTAATCACATCACTTAATACACAAGCACCAGGTGTGCTGGAGATGAGATGGCAGAAGAATTGACACAGAATAAAATTAATTGTTTTCAACTGTGTTTTTCACACAAGAAAACCCTCTAGCATGTCTCCCTGATTTTTTTTTTGTAATTATTAGTTGTTCTTTCATCAATGAATTGTAAGTTAATATTCTGAAGTCAGTCATTTGGAAAGAAAAAATAAAGGTATGTTCAGGAATGACAAAATGCTGCTCGAAGAAGAGCAGTAACACCACACCTGCAATCTCTTTGAAAAATTACCTAAAGCCCACAATTAAAGCTCTTGAGAACAGAGCAGAACATGGCTAGCATCACCTTTAATAGCACTCCCATATCAAACACTTTCTCATCTCACCATAGCAGCCAAAAAGGAGCATTATCAGTGTCGACCCATATCTTTAGGCTGTGTTTGGGTTACCAACAAGCGTGTCAGAAGCCGCAGCACAGGATCCAAGATGTCACACATTAGCCCCCAAAAGCAGAAGATGCTTCACAGTTGGTTTTCCAGCACTCCAGTCTAAACAACTTAGCAGAAATTAAAAAAAAAAAAAAAAATTAAAAAAGAGTTACTGTGTGAACATTCCTCCCCGCAAAGAGACCTTTGTTGACTCCCTGGCTGAGCACCAGCCCATCTGTTTGTTTTTGTATTTGCAGATAAGCATGGCAACAGCCAGAGTGAGGTCACTGAAGAAACGCTTAGGTTAATGTAATCATTTCATCCCTTTGAAATACAGCATGTCTTGCCAGCAAGGCTGCACACCGGAGAGGCAAGGTATTTGTTTAAGAGCAAGAGACCTCGCTCTTCTCTTAATTTCTGCGTGTTTTGCACTAACGTAGCTCAGCTGATTTCTCTGGCATTGTCTGAAGGAAATTTCTAGAGACAGACAGGAACCCAGTGATGCCAAGACCCAATAAAATCTATACCATCGTTACTGGTGATTGAAGAAGTGTGCGTCCAGGAGAAAGAAGGCTCTACCACCTTCCCCAATCACAGCTGCCAAGAGGAAGAAGCATCTGGCTGATCCAACCCCTGACCTCCAACAGCTCCAGATCAGCATCAGTTATACCACCCATGGCCACAAAGATAGGGTTGGCCTTTCCTGCCTTGGTCTCCAGCACCCACGCTGCACTGGAAGACGCTACCGCAGCACTGCCAGACCAAGCTTTATGCCTCTACAGTGCCGGGGTAGCACCCGCTGCTCCGGGGCAGCCTCCTGCCTGCAGGTCCTCTACCACCCCCCAGCCAGCAGGACCACCGGCACGGGGAATTAGAAGTGATCTTTGTAGGACAGAGGAACTGGTTCAGATGGGACCTTCTAGGAGCAGCAAGATATGTGATCCCAGAGCTCTCTGAGCTAAACTTGATCTCTTTAAAGACAGGTACAACTCTCACTGACACCAACAGGAGAAGGACTCATGGACTATGCAGGAAAACGGTGAATCCTACACTTCTTACCTGGATTTCTGCTGTGCCCTTTGTCAGAGAGAAAGGCACGTATACCTACACTTGTATCACAGCGCTAGCAGGCTGTTTCAGCACTCACAAAAATGAAAGTAATGTACACAGGCTTCGTTGTACTGTCCAGAAGAAACATGTTATTTATTGACTGGAAAATGGAAAGCTGAAGCATACCAGCCCTCTTAATACTGCAAGGACCTGATTCAATATCCACTGGTTTTTTTCATTGTCTTTAATAAGCTTTAATAATCCAGGTTCATAGAATTACATCTTTATTAAACCAATGACAGAACTACAAGCTATTTTGCAATAGGACTGGTAGTGCTATTTACTCAGGATACACATTTACTGCTAACCACTTTCTTTTTCTCTCTTCCTCCTCTTATTTTTATATTTATTTTCAGTAGATCTTTTTTGTGCCTATAACACTGAAATTCAACAAGTGAAAACACTAATTAGAATCAGATGCTGAGATTTTAATGATAAGCATATTTCCTGTTTAATAAAAAGTAGATGAGCCTTAATTTGAAAAAAGTAAAACATAAATCACATTAAAGGTCAAATCCTGACACAAACACCCCCTTCATTACAACCACTGATAAAGCCACCCGTGATTTTCAGTGGCATCCAGATTTAGGTCTAATGATCAAGCTGATAACCACACAAGAGAGGAAAATCAGGATCTGTACTGGAAATTCAAGCTGACACTCTGACCTTAACTCACGCTGTGGTGCTTTTTGAAAGGGAGAAGAAGGAGTAGCTTTCTTCTCAACAGCATGAGTTCAGACAGAAGTGTCATCACATATTTTCCTGTCCTTCTTTACATAGTTTTATTAAACATTGCTTGAATATGTTCCAGGGTGGTTAAATATTTTAAAAGGGGCAATTCCTTGCATTAGGCAGAGTGTAATCAAAAGGCAGAGTGCAATCAAAATTATTCCATTTCAGAGGGACAATGCTTTTTATCCATGCAAAGTCTGCAAAGACTTGTTTTATAGTGAGAACTCAATGCTTTTAAAGCAAAAAAAAAAAAAAAAAGAAAAAGAAAAGGAAAAAGCCAGCTTGTACTGCCTGTTGGTTTATCTCTAGTGATCCTTAAAATAACAGAAAATGTCTTTTTTAAATGCTCAATTTCCACCAGAAACTAACCTTGCCAATGTGAAAAACAAAACATGAGCTCCTAATCTTGCAAGATCTGGAGATCTTGAATATATGTTCTATTTTGATATTTCCATGAGTTGCTTAAATGCATAATGCTGATGAGATTGTTTGTCTGATTTTAATGCAGGTAATGTACTCTGAGCTCAGTGATCCAAGAGAAAATTTCCCAGCAGGCCATACTTGACAAGCAGGTGTCACTCAATCATGCACGTTTTCACCTCCCTGAGAGGACAGATGGTCCCAGCCTACTTAGCAATTCCATCCTCTGTTGGCAGCCCCCTCTCCAATGCAGTGCCGTAATAAAGATGCTCTGAGATTTGTGTTAATCTGTGGTCTTTGGGGTAAACTGTAAACAAAGTGTGTAGAGTTATCGTTTCTCATTATGAGCTGGACCTCTTATCTCCTCCTCTGCCTATAGCATATAGATATCTTTAATAGCCTATACCCCTGGACTCAGCTTTCATGGAGATTAGTTCCTATCATTTTAAGCACCACAGAATTACTTTGTCTGCAGAGACTTGACCTAATCTGTTTGAGGCTTTTACTATAAAGACAGTAAGACAGCCTTTTTTCTCCAAATTGGAGAACAATGGTTTAAATTGGCAATAGCTCCTGTTGCTGAATTTTATGCATATGCATGTATTATACTTGCTGATTTCCTGCTCTGAGTTAGAAGAGGTAGTGTTATTCCTCTCGTCATCGTTCAGAAACAAGAACAGCAAGGACTGGGAGGGAAGGGAATAAAAAATCCTTACATCTGAACACCATGTTGAGGGGGTTATTTGTCGATACTTTTTTCACTGCTGTGATACATTTTCACTGCATCCAATTTCCCCTGTGTAAAATGAAGATTATCTTCTCCTCACAATCTGACAAGTGCAGTAGGGAAAAAAGGCTGAGGGAGACCGTGTGCGAGAGTTCCCAGCGTCAAGTCTGGTGCCTCCTATAATTTGTGCCATTAGGGAATTTTCCAGGACTTTCTACATGCAGAAAGAAAAAAGAAGGTCAAAGGCTTAGAGTCCTCATAACACTACTCAAAACAAAGCCAGAGCTGCTTCCAGCACCAGCATGTGCCACAGAATGAGGTTGGAAGGATATCACATCATTAAAATGAATTATCCAAACTCATGCCTCTATCACAATTTTAAGTCCCTTGATCTCATCTTTCAGGTGTAACAGAGATTACATGAAAACCAGGGAGCATCACACTTTGGTTTTGGCTTGTGCCAGTCTCATAAAGGGGGTCTATGGAAGATTCACAGTGATTTTAAAGGGCTATGGATCCAATCAGAGTGCTTGGATGGACAGAGTTCAACTGATGTAAAAGGGAAGTTTATCTCTGAGAAGGAGGAGGAAAATTTTCACCTGTTGAAGCTGATGGAAAGAATTAAACAAGATTTAAATGTGTGTCATTTCAGAAGTTCTTGGGTTTGTCATTCTTAGTCACAAATCTTGGAATTCTTATCCAGTCCTAGAAAAAAGGAATACTTTTACATTATTTTGTCAAAAGCAACAATAAATACCAAACAGGAGTTCAGAAGAATTAGCTGACACAGAGTGGAGCTGATTAGATGACAGGGGAGACATCATGTCACCACAGGTCTCCAGAAAACCTATTTTCTTGCTTTCTGAGTACGTACACAAGCACTACATTCCTCACGAGGTAACAGACACTTGTAGACCTTCTGCAGACTAGTCCTCACTGACCAGCCACATGAGAGTGCTGGAAATAGCTATGAGGCAACCACTTGACTGATTTCATCCTCATCACTGACTCCAAACCATCAAAAGACTATCAAGTAAGACAGGGATGGAAATGGAAGATATAAAAAAAAAATCAGATTGAAAGTCCTGCATTAGAGTTTGACTCAGTCCTGTGGTCAGTAGGACACTGTACACTCCAGTGCCTATCTTAGGAATTGAAAATCTGTGAAAGGCCTTTCCAGTGTAGTGTAATACTTTATTTGCACATAAACACAGTGACTGAGCCAATGAATCCTTCTCCATGTGAACAAATTGCCCGGTTGTTACCTGTATTACAATAGTGCCCAGAGGCTTTAGAGGAGGTTGGAGATTCGAGAGCTTCAGTGATGTCCTGAGTACCACACCGGGCTGAGGGCACATTGACACGAGCACATCCAGCAGTTGCAGCCTAGCCCTGCCTGCCTGGTAGGGCACAACCCAGAACAGGTCCCGAAGCCATGCAGGCACTTTAATCCCCATGCTAAAACATCCCGCTTTCCCAGACCTGCCCATTAGTCTGGGCTCAGCGATAGCTGCAGGGCTGCACAACCAGAGCTGGCTCACCCTCAGCTAGTGGGAGGGAGGAGAAAGGGCAACAGAGTTTACCTTTCCACAGCTGGATGCAGAGATGTGCCTTGAGACTGAAGACATCGAGGTTTCTTTTCTAATTTCACTACTGGTCTCCTGGGTCACTCAGCACACTATTGGCAAGTCTTTTTGCCTCTTCCCTCACAAGCAGCGATGACAGGGACTTCCTATGGACAAATTACACTCACTACCCTGGGATGCTCACCAAAGGTAAAGGAAGAATAAGAAATAGCACCAGAGTAGTGAGATATCAAGCATGCTGAGTATCAAGTCTCTTGCCTCTCAGCTCAGTACCCTGTAGTCACAAATCTGGTAGAGCAGTTCCCACGTGAACACTCACAGAGCTGCTGTGCCTGGTCCCTCCAGTGCCCATCCGCTTTGCCCACACAGCTCAGTGGTCTCTGGCTCTCAGGAGCTGCAGCACTATTTCCACAGACTGCTTGGGCATATGTTCCTTTCTTATTTTTCTTTCCTAGAAATGGAGCCTTGCTCTCTTACTGCCTTAAACATCTGAGTCCACAAAGCATCCCTGTACTTTGCAAACACAAGCCATGTGAGTAATCTGTGAGTATATTTTGGATAAACCACTTGAGTTTTCTCCTTCCCGTCATTAGGAGAGCTCATAGGAAATGAGAAGTGAAGGACTCACAAGCCTAAACCACTTTAAGTCGTTGCCGAATATGTCTTTTGCTGAAAAGAGGAAATTATTATAGGATTATTTCCTGTAAATTCAAACCACTGTCAAATGAAATATGAACACAAGAGTGGCTACACGGGGTCACGCCAAAGGTATGCCTAGACGTACTCTGTTTCCAGCAGTAGCTGTAAGCAGATACCCAAGTAAGAATAAGAACAAGACAAGTGGATGGGACGCTCCTTCCTAACCTTCAGCTATTTCAGTTCAGGGACTTCCAAAACTGGAAGAACAAAATGGAGAAGATGAAAACTGAAGCAAACCATAAATCCTAAAACCAACAGATTCATCCTAGTAAGATGAGACAGACTAATAAGACTTTCAGACATATTTGAAAGGATATTCAGAGCTTAAATTAGCAAAAGAGCTAGCATCCACTCACAGTCTGTCCAAGCCATTATTTTCTCTATTTTATTTTATATTATTCAGTACTAGCAATAAAATCTGGTGACTTTTAAAAAATGTTGTAAGGGGAATATAGCTGCATTCGAGAGGAAAAGACCATTTCTTTGTTCTGTATCTAGCAGTGCTCACAACTATAGAGCACCACAAGTGAGAAGGAATAACACAGTTTCAAAAGAAACATGAATTTAGCACGTCAGCAATAATGTACACGCAGCACTATACCTTCAGTAATAGGCATGCACCCTCTGGCTCTGACTTACAAGCTGTTTGTGTATGCCTGTGCACATGCTCACACATGTACGTTTTCCTTGTGCAAAACCACTTTCCATCACTGACAGAGGAAGGGCAAATATATCAAATATACCCATTTTGCAGAGCAGCATTTTGTTTTCATCCATACACCCGAGGAACAGGGTACATTCCAGAGCAGTTCTTTCCCTCCCCGAATATCAGTCCTTGTTTCCATTCTGACCAGTGCTTGATTCACTGAAGCATCCGCTCACAGTAAAAGCCAACTGTCCATGCTCTCGCTGTGGCAGAAGCAGAAGGAAGGAAGCAGCGCATGCAGAAGTACGTTACTCAGTCACATATGCTCTCTGTAGCTTGCACACAGCCCTCCTCCCCAAACCTCTCCTCAGGTCGTACCGTGGCAGTGAGGAACTGGGCTGCCATCTAACACAGCTGGATTCAGTGACCACTGTGGAAGTGAAAAACATGTTTTTCTTCTCAAACGTACAACTTCCCGCTGCTTACTGGGAAAGAAACAGCTAAATTCTTCCACATGTTGGTGTTAAATACCCCTTTACACCTCTGGAAGGAGTCACCTGAGGACTATAATCTGGCCTATAAAACAGGCACAATGAAACCGATCAATTTAGGAGAAATAAGAATCCTACAAGATCATATTATCTTTAGGTCTGGAATAGGACAATGCAAGCAAGTAAGAGGAACATGGCTCCTGCTGCTTAAGGTCTGGAAGGGAAAAGAAAATCTAGCTTAGAAAAGCGTTAGACAGTCAAGCAGAACTGCACGTACACTGCTAAAGCTTCCAGGTTGACCGGTTACCGCTAGTAGAAAGGATCAAGGTGAATAAGGGAGGCTTTAAGACACAAACTGAATAGCTGATACAGAAATCTGCTAGATCAGAGGGAGATAAGAGACTCAGCTGTTGAATTTATTTGTGAAAAGTTATAGACATCTGAGATGATGTGTCCGCGAAAGGGAATGCACTACGTATTAAAGTCTCAGTCTAAAGGGAGAGTCTGGCAAGGACTAGACTCTGGCTGTTACAAACGCTCGTGGGCTCTCCAACCCCCGTACAGCATTGGAGGGGTGAATCTGTAAGTCTCAGAAATACCAAAACAGCCCCAAATCTACGTTTTGTCCCTTACAAAGTAATGAAACAATTACGGGACAATTCTTAATAGGACAAATGCAACACTGTATGTAGAGCTAGGTTTTGTTGACTTTACAGTTCTGTCGAAGTAGCAGTAAAAACGCAATACTGCTGGTTAGTGAAGGAAACATATAACCCCCCTGCTTGCTGGTCTCTTTTAAGACAAAAGTTACATTACTTGTGGGTACTCATGATTACTCATGAATACTGGGAGTCCCTGAGCCTCAGCATAGCTCCATCCTTCGTCGGGTGGCAGAAAAGTGAGTTTCTGAGGCAGTCCTGCCTGCAAGGGGCAGGATCCTTCACGCAAGCGATTCCAGCGGTAGCTTCTTCCTCAGAGACCTCAGTCATCCTCACTGCCTTGACCAAGGATAGCACAGTGCTCTCAGGTGCTGCTGAGCTTATTGACCAGATTCCTCACGTACATGTGAATAATCATTGTGTACGGTACAACTGGCTGATGTTTTTCTTTTCCTCATTCTTTTAATGCAAACTGATTCTCACCCAGGAGGGCTTTTTTTTCAGTGAGAAGGCATGGGTTTTGTGTAATTTCTTTTTGCAACTTTTTTCTAAAATGTCTCAGTTAGTTTTTATTAAGGGAAATCACATTGTCATTCTCTTTTTATATTTTTTCCTAGTCTTGTTTTTCCCTCAGTACAGAAGGTATTCTTTGTGAGCGTATTATCAAAAATTTCTAACAAAATATAAGGCTTTCTTTTCTCCAAATTACAACAGAATATAACTGTTAAAATGAGGAAAAGCATTGAAATTATTGATAAAACTAATTTAAAACATTGTCCTTCAGCTAGCCCTGAGAACTTGTGAAGTTCTCTCAGATTTAAGATCATTTGGGATTCAGTTAAATACAGTAATTGGTTGTAAGTCCAGCCCATCTATGCTAAAAGCATTGCTAGAAACTCCTCGTGTATTTGAAAGGAAGAACTGAAAGTCAGAGAAAGAATAATTTAGTACGTAGCTCAGAGGTATCATTAGTAGCGACAGCATGATGTTAACAACAGGGAAATTTAGGTTAAACAGCAGGAGAGAAGGCTGAGCGCAGTCACGGGTGTGACGAAGGGTGAGAGCCAGCTCCCATCGCGTGACCCCAGGCACCTCACTACCAGAAAGCTCTCCGCCCGCTCAGCTCTTCATCCCCTTTTTCTCTAAGGATAACTTCCTGACAGTGTTAAATTACAGGACAGCCCCCCAAACAATTTTTAAAACTAGATGGCTCAGAAGATGAGAAGTTGTCCTGCTACACTGAAAATCCATAGACTTGACAAGAGACTGTAAGAGGCAACTTTTCTCTTGCTGCTGCCCCTCCACCATGACCACACCTCCGTGTTGACAGGTCCTTGTGGATATCACAGCTGTCTCCTACCTCTAACCAAAGGGTCTCAGGGTTTTTCAAGCTCATCTGCCAGCCCTTGCACCTTCTCCCCACACAGAGCAGATTTTGAACCTTTCTAAATGTATTAGCTTCATATATTTTAAGACATCACTTTAACACCAGACACTGAGACAAAAAAAAAAAAAAGAGTAGCAGAATTATCTTTCTTACTTTAAATTTTTTTTACTTTATTACAGGTAAAATAATATTTCGCTGTTGGGTCTTTTTTAGAAAAACGAAATATATTTAAATGCATCAACCTGACATCCACAAAACCTGCTACAAGCAGAGCAGGATTTAAGCACTGCATAATCTTTCCCAGAGACTTTTTCAAACAAAGATGCTGTGGTTTTATTTGGTTTCTATTTAACTCTCCTGAGAGGTCTCTCTTTAAATCCAGGCATGAAAAATACATTCTCAGTCCAGACACAGAGATTTTAGAAAAGAGAAATGCAATGAGACAGCATTTCATTTGCAAGTCTTTTAGATTTTAACAATGTCTATTGCTTTCCACTTAGCAAACATTGCTGAAACTGCTGCTCCTTACAATAAATTTTCTTTAAAATTGTAACATTTTAAATAGTGTACATATAGTATACATGCAATATAAACATATCTACATATCTGCAAATGTGGGCACATAAGGTGCATATATTTGTGTCTGTGCACAGTATGTGTAAGCAGACTATACACAATAAATACTGTATATTCATATGTGTGTGTAGTGTCCCTCTGGTTCTAAATATAATGTACATAATTTCAAATAACAATGTTGAGAAAATGAACAGCCAAATCCAGTCAGCAAACACTACTGAATAGATACTTGGGAAAAATAGGGGAAAAAAAAGTTAAGAGGAAAAATTACTTCTTACACATGAGGAAGAGAGACAGATTTTAGTCATCATAAAAAGAATTCAAGTTTTTATAGTGTTTAGTCATATTATTCAGGTTCTAAGAAAGGAAGGGAAATTGAATAGAAATGACTAGGATTTGTTTGCATATTTTGGTGAGCTTTTCCATAACAATAAATGTAGCCCTTTTAAGCCAAGTAATTGTGTCTGGGAGTTCTGTTTTAAATATGCTCTGGGGCATCTCATTGTTCCCACTGAGTGTAAAGTAGATTGTTTCTATGCTTAAGGAACTACAGTGTGGGGGATTAAATAATACACTTAATGAAGAGGCTAAAATGACTGCATTCTTGCTATTTCAAAGGGATTCCAGGAAAGAAAACCACCCAGGATCAGTGAAAACAGACTTTTACCATCTCATATTTTATTCATACACATTCTGTAGTATACCCTACTTAAAACTGCACTTGAGTATCTAGCTATGATACTACACCATCACTGACTTCCTCAGTATAAATCTGAACATCTCATCTTTCAACTTATTTATCCTTCCAATGCACCCAGGACCAGTGCTGGCCAGATGAGTGCTTCAGGATGGAGAGGCTGAGTCACATGCTAGTGATCTATGAAAGGGAAGTGAATCTATGCCTCTAAATCCTAGACTATTAACCTAATCGCTTGAGTAGGGCTACTGAAATGAGAGACTAGATCCTGGATTTTGGCATGGCAAACAAAACTCAAACCTTTCCAAAATCCCAGACATGTGATGTCTCCCACAGTCCCATGGATGAGCACATACTGCCGTCCATAGCTGTAACCAGGGTGCTGTGCTTAGTCTTCTGCATCTTTTGGATAGGGAAAGTGGCCACCCATACCCTTTGCACAACAGAGGCATGTGGGACAGCCCCCAGGGCTGAAGGTGGGAGGCAGCCTGGAAGACCTGCACCTAGCTAATGCTTCCCCCAAGCACAAGGGAACTGCAGTGAAAGCTATTTAACCAGCACTGCACTACCACGCGATGTCATGAACACACCGGTTTGTGGGGGTATAGCAGCACATTAGTTGATTCCTGCAAGAAGATCCTGTTAGCCTGCACCAACAGATGAACCAATGCTGAGGTAACAGCCAAGTGATGGTTAAGTTTGGTCTATGAAACCCTAAATGGCCTGGCTCCTGACAACTCCAATTCATTGTCCCATCTTAGCTTTGCTGCCCCTTTGGATTTGATATCTCTTGTCAAAGGGGAAATAACTGCTATGTCATGCTTATTTCAGACACATTCCCAATTTCTCTTACCATCATCTTGCAATGATCCTCTAACATATTTTCCTATCTTCCTGCACAGTGTTAGCTTAGGAGAACTCCTCTCTTCGTAGTTCATAAAGTACCAACTCTATTTTAAACCAAGGGAATCAGAGTTCCTTCCCTGCCATGCTTGGCTCCAGTTGGAGAAGAGAAGGACCTGGATAAGCAGCTGTAACACCTGGGAGAAGGAGGCATTTGCCCTAGGTCAGGCATATGCCTCTCAGTGGTGTTTACTCTTGGAAAACCTGAGACGATAAAAGCCAGCTTTTGAATCTCTTTTTGTCACTTCATGGCATGTAGCACTGTTTGCTCAAGCTTTTTATGACTGGGCATGTGCCACGTGCTTTGCATACCCCCTGTGCATGCCCCCACTGGCATTTGCCATGTTTCACAGATGGATCAGCAGCGGCACACACACACACACGTGCCTATTTGGAACACAGGTGCTTAATGCTGTCTTTGCTACCAAGCTAGCCAGAACCTTTAAATTTTTTTGGAAAGGGTAGGGGCGGCTATGAGAAAAGAGAGGCTGCCAAAAAACTCTACCACTGGTATTGGCACTTCTCTTCCTTGCTAAAGCACACAAGGGCTCAAGCCAAAGCCATTTAGCCTTTCTGCCTGTCTCTGACTTTTACCCTCTATTGGGTCATATAGACACAGTGTTCAAAAAACAGCTCTAATGATCTCAATTCTAAAGCTTAATGCCTTTTGGAATTTAATCCAAAATACAGACATCTGATCTTTATGTCCTTCTCAGTATGTATACAGAAGTAAAAGTTTCATTTATGAAATTCCACTTTTAAAGCATTTGTGTGGAAAAATATTCAAGCTCCCTCCCCAGCATTTGCAGATAGCCTCTGTAATTTGTCTCTGATGGCCAAAGCTGTTGCAATTAGCAAAATCAGACAATAGGATGGAGCCAACAGAAATGAAACATTATCTTCTGCTGCCAATGCTTGCATCATCCCACTGAGCTCATCTTATAAAATACCTAAAAGGTGAGCCAGTTGCTTGGAATCATAAATTGTGCACTTCCCTCCCATACCAGCTACCAAATTGCACTGTGGACATTGCCCTGCCTCTGTTACTGTAGCTCTTACTCATTCTTTTTCTTTTTTTCTGTTTTCCCAGGGGGCAGCCTTGGAATTCTTGTGCTTCTCTCACTGCAACACATCCTCTGCTCTGTGCGTGGTCTGTGGCAATGGAAGCAAGAACTTTTGAAAAAAATTTTTCTGCCACATTTCAGCATGCTGCAAGGACTGCTCAGACCAGGAGAAAAAAGGAAGTTGAGCGTGAAGAAAAGGTTCGTACATTCCTGCCTCTGTGCTCACATCTGGGACTGACCCTGTAGAATTTTGCATGAAACTTCATATTCACAGGGAAGCTATAACTTCATACAAGTCTACCTAGACTTCAAACAAACAAACAAGCAAAAAAACCCAAAGCAAAAACAAACCTCTACTTGAAATTCAGCAGGCTGGTGAGCGCATGATGATCTGTTGCTCTCTTGCTTCCACATCACCCTTCCCCATAGAGCCTACGCCAACATGTGATGGCTGGCACAAAAGCCAGCTCAAATGGCTCTATACCAACCAAGAGCCACCTACTCTAGAGGAATTCAATGCTAGTTCCTTAGAGCCAGATGCTAAACTCCTTGTGCTTCCTGAGCCAAAGAAAGAAATAAAAACACACATGCTCACATGAAGCCACTGAGAGGGTTGTTCTTACAATTAGGGGCAGCACTAGTTTCATTTGATTTTTTAGGTTAAAATATCAGAAATCAGCGCAATAGAATGTAATTCAATAATTTCCACTACAGACAAATATATTCATCCTCTAAAGGAGTTATGGATCCTGACAGCTTTAACTATGGACTTCATGTACCACTCTAACATTAAACTGAGACACTCAGTGAAAGAAAACTCCAGCCTTAATAGTTTCAGAAAGCATCTACCATCACACTGACTAAACCTTGTCTTCTCTGACCACCATACTATCTGTCACTCTAAAGCTACTATGGATGTATTGCACCAGCTTATCTGTTCCCTTAAAGCTTGGGGATTTATGGACTGCAAAGTCTATTTGTAAAACCTACAGTAGTTTGAGCATGAATTCGTCACAATAAATTTTGTTTTCAACACCCTAGGATTTTCCTGCTACTGATTTGACACATCCTGGATGACTTCGGTGAAATGGAGTCCCATAATATTTGTCCAGAAGTGGGAAGATGACAAATATGCGATACCTGACTAGCGAGAGTCATAATGTCACACCGTTCCTCCCTAAAGATAATCACCTGGCTCCAGGAAGATGCTGGATTCTCCCAACCACGGACCTTTCCAGGGGAAAGACTCGGTACAACTAGAATAGCATCAGTTGGTACAGACGAGAAATAGGCTACTTAGCAGACGTGATTTTCAGTTCCTGGCACCTGATTTTTTGTGTGTTTACTCAGACATGTCATCTTTATTTACAGGTCTAGCAGTGTTTTCCTCTGGGTGGGACAACTGAGTGTGTCCATTGTTCCTCTTAAACACCCTCAGTAAATGTGCATCATTGTATTGACTTCAGGACCTTTTTTAACTGATAGGGCTGTTAGGTGCTCTGGTGTCTTCATGGAAAATGAGCACGTAGGGAAGGACCTGGTGAGGATGTAAAGCAGAGGGTATTGGGAAGCAGAGGTTGTCTAAGGGTGACAGCAAAGCACTAGAGGAAAGAAACAGAAGCCAAGTCTCTGTAGAAGCATTTCTCATGTGGTTGTTATAACAAATGAATATTTGAACTCTTTCATGAATATTTGAACTGAAACTGCTGAAGGTGCTTATGAAGTAGGTACTTCAGCTAGAAAATGGGTTTAAACATGGATTCTTTATGCAGAACACCTAATCAACTCTGCAAATGGGGAGAGAGATGACTGGAGTGGTCAGTAACACACAACCTGCCCTGCCACAGGGATACCATCCACCTCTACAAACTGCAGTTTTCCCTCTGAAAAAAAGACCTCTTGACCTGTACCTGAAGAAACCGCTCCCTTGTTTTTCACGTCCTTTCATTCATTTCAACCTGTATTGCCAAAGCAGGTGTTTTTCCATAGGAGGTCACACAACCGAATGATAAGCTGTGGGCAGGTAGTAACAATGGAAAACATTTCTCTCTTCCTGAAGTGATGAATGAGAAATGAATTAATGTGGATGCAGGTCTGGCTGAAAACAGCACTGCTTCAGGTGCATCTGCTTCTGGCTCTGTTGTGACTGTGCTCCTTTCTTCACCCTGCCTCGTCAGCAGGAGGTTAAAGCCGCTTTCCACAGCTCTTCTCCCCAGTGCTAGCACAGAGGTGTATGAACTGCCTTTTTCCAGGTTAGAGGCAGGAAAAGGGGACAGAGCTGAGCAAGAGAGGAGGACAGCATGATAAAACAAGTGGGGAGAGACAGAGGTTTCATTAGCTGGGGTGCCAGCTTTGAACTGCAGCCTTTTAACAAGGCAAACTCCAGGCTTGGTCATCTTCTGTCATTACCTCAGAGCAGGAGCCACGCAGGCCTCTGCATGTGTTCATATGGATACAGCAGGGCGGCATGGGAAACCTATAATAATTAAGTTCAAGTACATTCCTGTTTAATCCTGAACACACTGTTTAAAAGCACTCATTTTTGCAAAGCTGCTGAACCCCAATCCGTGCCTTTTGTTGCCCTGACTCCTGGGCAGACCCTGGCACCTCCGGGCTGGCTTCTCCCCCTGCCGAGCCCGCTGGCTCTCCCCAGCTCCCCTGCCTCCTCCTCCTCTTCCTCCGCAGCAGCAGATTTCCACCTTCACTGAGCTGTGGCAGTTCTCTCTTTTTCCCATTTTAAGTCATCTCAGTCACAACTGCTGCCACCACAGACAAGTGCACGTTATTATTAATGCATTATTAAATTTTACCTCACATTTAGAGCCTTGTCGATGGTGCTCACTTATAGACACTGTGGTGATAAGCACTATAGGAATGGCTATAAATAATGAATACTATCCCTCTCATGTCTCTCCCAGCCTCCTAACCCAGCAGGTTTTCACTGCAAGCCAAATGCAGATCAACCCCATTTTATTTTTACTGATTAAAAGTATCATCAGGGTGGCTAGTTGCCACAAGGTAGGCAAAAGACTCCAGCTACTGGGGGAGACAGCCCAAGATATTTGAGCAGCTTCTGTTCCCATCAGGGTACCTTTCTCTAAAAGCAAAGCACTAACTCTAATTTGCCTGCTACGTTCCTGCTCCTTGCAGGGCTCCCAGAAATCAAGAGAGAAGGTGCAAAGATAAAGAAAGGATCCAAATTCTCCTGGTGTTTGCTTTTTACAGCTCAACTGCACAACACGATTTTTAATTGGGGAATGCATCATCTCCAGCATTTGCCTGCCATCCAGCAAAGTTCAGACACCCACTGGTTCAAAATCAGAGCCCAAAATCAGTGCCAGTGCCATCTCAGCTGCAGCCTGTCCTACCTCATTAATGTTTGCTATTCATTTTTTTTTTTTCCCTTCCTCTGTAGCTCCTGCAAATTAAGTCTTTGAACACTGTTAACACTCCTGTGCATCTACAGTTCCTGATCACTTAGCCACTGAAAGATGTAGGGGATCTTTGCTATTACCTGAAAATCTACAGAAGCTTAGAGAGGAAAATTTGGAAAAGAAAAGGCTTCAGGAGAATACTGATAGGTTTTAAAAGAAGTGATGCAAACCCTTTAGTTTTGATCTCAGACATGCCCAAACAAAAATCTAGATTAATGCTCTGGAACAAGACACCTTAATCTCTGCATAGTTTTGTAATGGAAAAAAGTTTACCACGTGGTTCAGATCTCAAAGGGAATTCTGGAATCAGAATAGATACCAAAATCAGGCTGGACTCTAAGTATCACTAAAGTTAGGACTGTTTGGAATTACTGATTAAATGTGGCTCATCAAGCATCATTTTCAGCCGGTAGTTCAGGTAAGATGCCAGACCTAAACCTGAAATGGGCAGAAAATGGCTTTTTAACTTGCAAAAATATCTGAGATACCATATTTTTTGTTCAAATGAATTTAAAATGTCAAAAGCAAAGTCATTTTCATAAGTAAAAATCCAGATGAAAAAAAAACATTTTGGGTCAGTTACAGCATTTTCTTCTGTTAATGTTGTAATGTTTAATTTTCATTTTGACCTGTTTTTCAGCTGTGTATAATTAGCTTATATTTAACAATAAAATGTTCTTTAAGCAAGGAAATGTTGTTTGTTTTTTTTTTTTTTTAATGCCGAAAATGTCCCAACATTTTCTCAAATGAACAAATATACTGAGGGGAAAAAACTTTTTCCAGTTAGAAGAAAGTCGCATTTTAGTACATCTTTGGCTTTTGTGTATCAGAAACACAGTTCTGTGAAGAAATTATCATCTGCTCCATCTCAGATACAAACCCTGAAAGCCAATCATCTCCCCTGATAGTCAGACTAAAGTTACCCCTGACTTCATCGGGGCAGGACTAGACCTTATCACAGACTCCTTTAGTCTTACCACATGAATTCTGAAAGAATCCAAAATTACCATGGAAAAAACTTCTCAGATTTCCTGCACTTGAGACCTTCTGACTTCACTCCAACCTAGACTCATGTTTGCCAAGCATTTGACCTAGGGTCCCAAAAGTTTTTTACTTAATACCCTTGGCTTGAGCTGCTTCAAAACTTGACATGGGCTTGCTTAAAGCTCATGTTCCCCATTGCTGTGCTCTTTTTTGAAAGATGAGCTGAATTTTATAACATTATCATAATGAATGGATCTATCTCAGCAACCATACTTTGTACTACATGGCTGTCTCGCAACACACAAAGAAAATGTCTCACGCTGATAGGTTTAATCACCAGGGTACATTATATTACCACTCAGGGTGTATCCTTCTGTAAAGCTGGGTTTAGATCTAACAAGGTTGTACAACTTTTGGTTGGCTTTGAGAGTGAAAAAACCCTCAAGCAGACAGGGAACAGTTATCACTCGGCACTCCCAAGATCTGATTCAGGGTTACTATCAGCTGCCCTAGAGTTCCTCCAACACCACAAAGTACTAACTCATCTGACAGAAGGAAAAAAAAAAAAAAAGTAGTAGCAGCTGGGCTCAGTGAAATAACGCTGTCAAGATCCCTCTCCTAAAATGGAGATGGCAATCAGTCCACTCCAATATTTACTTTATTATCTGCCCATCACAACAAACAATAATTAGATTACCATCGGTCAGTTTTTTTCTAGAGAGGTCACACAACCGTATAAGATGCTGTCTTGACAAGACAATCCCAGCATTTTCCTTTCAGATTAGAAGCACTTTCCACTACAGCTTTACCGAAAGTTTCACCATCTATAATTACAATACAGTCATTACACCACATACAAACCAGGGCACACAACACAGGGCCATAAATTATGAAAATGAAGGCATAAAATACCAAGTCTTACACACCTAACTCAGTGCATAAAGGAGGAATGGCAAATTTATTTTTCAACCTGAAAGGAGAATGGCAAACTTCTCAAAGGGTCCAACAACCCTCCCCAGCCACCTCTTGTTTGTCAAAAATTTCCTTACACCTACAGTGTTTCTCAGGATTAAATAACTCCTTCCATAAAGGTTTTCACCAGCTCACACATGTCAGAAGGCCTCAGAAATCATATCATAAGCTGTAAATGGTGATGCTCCCAGTGCTGTACTTTTGGGAGGCAAGCTCGCCTGAGATAAATGTTGCTTGGAATACAAGCTGTTTCTCCTCTTATCAAGGAAAAATTTTGTATCCTGAGGATTCCCCCGTAAATTAGCCAAGCCCCACTGCTACACCCACTGCTTCCCTACAGCAACACAAAGAATATGGTAACACTCATTAGAGCGCACCACCAGGGAAAAGTCTAATTGCTGGATTTACATTTTGTAGGCAACGTGTATTTATACTAATAATTCTATTTTGTGCTGCTTTACTAGTCAGAGAAGAAAAGAGCATATTGTATTAAGCTCCAGCCCCCAAGCACTGAAATAACACTAACAGATCTAGAGAGACGGGCTTTCATATAATTGGCATCTACTCATAGTATGCAGTTGATGATGAAGCATGTTTCCAGCAGTTCACAAGAAGGGCATGTGATTCCCTGAGGATTTTCAACCTTTAATATTCGCCTATCTTTGGGAGCATCTACTCATCTCATCATTACAGCAGTGCTAGTCACTTCGCTGATTGAAGTAGAACTGGGAAAATCAGCACTTTAACCTTGCCCATTTGGATCTTAAGCATTATTGCCCTCAGTGGTCACCTCCAGGCTCCCACAGATCCTACAGAAAAAAATGTCCTACCCACTGTTTATTGAGAAAATAAATTTAAGAAGGAATAAGAAGCTCAAAATTAGTCATGAAACCAGAAACAGTACCAGAACCTGAGACATCCAAATATTTCTTTTAAAGAGAGCTATATATTTTTTGTTCATTTTACAACGTCCCCAATTCTTGGAGGACACAAAAAAAATAACCCTTCTTCACAGCATTCCAGTGTCTCTGCTTCCAGCTCCAGCTGAAGTGAGGAAGTGCTAAGCTGTTGGCAAACCTGACTTTCTTTTTCTTGTAATGAGTTTGTCAAAACTTTTTGCAACCTGCAACAGTGCTCAGATTTGATTCAAGATTTCCGCAGGCTCTTATTTTATCTGAACAAATTCAACCACTCTTAATATTTTCTTTTCCTTTAATACTACAAAAGTGGGAGTTCTAGATCCATCAAACTGATGAAGGATAAGACAAAACTTAATGCCAGTATGAACTTTTCTAAAGATCAAAGTTGTCAGATGCAGGGGTTTGGCTTAGGACTGTCTTGACAACTGCTAATAAAAAAAGTTAAAAGCAAACAAAGAAAGAAATACTTGTCTTACTCATAATAGCTTCACATAAACTTAAATATTCATAAAATGTAATTAAAGGCTTCTCCTAAAAGGAGCTGGAAGCCATGGTGTTATGTCTCCCTTCATACTTTTTTTATCTGATTGAGCAATCTCAGAAAAGCTACTTTACACATCTTTCTAAGACATGGTTGCTTCACATTATCTCACGTAGCTATTTTACCAGAGCACTGCACATCCTGCTTCTGGCCTCTTTATCCAGAAACACGTTTCCACAAATTAACACTGTGCTATTAATATTTTTCTATTTTATATTCTCTTCACCTCCATTTTACTTAGCATTGCCGAACATAAAGCATCTATTTGCATGGTTCTAATTGCAAATCGACCTGTTCCCCTTTCCAACCCACTCAGCTTCTGCGTGGGAGAACTTGTAAATGAAAATAGCCGTTGAGCTTCCCACGCACTGCAGTACCGACACAGCGCTGGAAGATGGGCAGTCCAGTCTGTTGGAGACTGGTTGGCCCTTTCATGAGCAGGACATCAGCCTTAACTCCTCTTCCAACCCACCCTGAGCTGCCCAGCCACGAGCCTTCTGAAAGCAGGCTTTTTTTCGGAAAAAAAGGACACAGTTGCAGATACCATGTTGAGCCATGGATGCGCAATAGCACAACTGCCAGTGAAATAGGTACGCACACCGGAGGGGTTCAGGAAACAAGGCTACATGAATTGCAGGCAGCATGGGAGGAGAAAAGCCATTGCCAAGCAAATGCTGTTTGCAGTCAGACACTGCATGACCTTTTCACTAGGTACAAGATGGGAAGACAGTGGAGCACGTACTGATTAGGTGTATGGCTCCAAAAATACCATTTGGAAGAAGAAAATCCTTCATTACAGTGTAGTAGGAAATATGCTGGAACATAAGAAAGCCAAGAATAACTCAGTTTCTAAAAGTCCTTATCCTTCCTTTTTTATTCCTCATTTAAATACTCTTTAAAGCAGTCAGTCTGGTGTAGAGAAAAGAAAGGGAGAGCAAAAAAGTTCAATCTTTTTTTCCAGCTTCTGCTGGAGCGATGACTGCTAACAGCATCTCCCCTGGTGCTGTGCTCCCGTGCCGTGTCGCGCACACACGGCCGTCAGAGGTAACGATGCACCGTAAAACAAGCCCAGCAGACGAAGCAGACACTGTGGATATTTTTGCTGATACTGTTTGGGGTGGGGCAGGGCAGAAGTTTTACACCCTTGTTCGATTTTTGAGGCAGACAATCCTACGCAGACTTAATTATTTCCTCATCTGTAAAATAACTTGTTTCCCAGAGACTCTCCGTTAGTTATCTCGGGCACCCTGCATCTGACGGGGATTACTATTTCGTGTTTTAAAGGAGGAAAATATTGGTAGTTCATTGTAGGCTGTTGTACACAGCAGGAGAAGACTGATGAAATCCTTACTTGACCTCCTGAATTGTGCGTAAGGCCAGCACGCAACCACCAGCCCACATCCACTCTTAATCCAACCCTGCCAGTCCCGCACACCAAGCCCAAGGCAAGGGCCATTTGCAGGGCAGTGGCATGACCTCACTCCTGGGAAGTCCTAGGAAGGTAGAGACTACTACGCTGGATCAAATCCTTCCTAACTGAGTGTATGACTCCTAACAGTGCCCCACATCCAAAGAGGTCTCATTCCAGAGTCACAGGCTCACAGTGTGGCCCCTGCCCAAGACGTGATCCCAGACAAAGACCCATGGCTGTAATGTAACCCACTCCCTGACGTGTTTTCATGACAGGAAGAGTGGAGTTCTTATGCATTAAGACAACAGTAGGTTGAGAGGTTTGCCCAAGTCCTGGGCTTGCTGTTGATGCCAGGCTTCAGGAATGGGGCAGACTTGGTGTAGTCAGTGGCTGACATGTGTCTTGAAGAAGTGATTGCTCTTATCCAAGCCTGTGCAGTTGCAAATCCTTGGCCTGTTCCCCCGGCTGGCCACTGACTTAATCAGCATTAAGAGCCTATTGCTCTCAGCATTAGCGGATACCAGAGGGTTCCTAATGGGGCCGCACACCATTTTTCATATTTCAAAATTTAAGTGAATTGTTTTTGTGAACAAGAAGCAGTTTCATCACAGTAAAGGAAATAAAAACACAACTGCTTTCCAAAAGTTTCCTGACCATCATCTCTTTTTCTGTTAAAAATAATTAAGACCGGGTGCTCCTCAGCGAAAAAACCTCATTTGTGTTTGTCCATAAGGAGCTCTGAATAGCTAGTCAGTATAAATACTGCATAAAAAATAAAAGTAACAAAGGGAGGGTTTTTTTCTTCATTTGTTATTTTTGGGGAGAAAAACCAGCCATCTGTGTTCCAAATGTGTTGCTTTTCAATGATCCACAAGCTGTTTCTATGGTTTTAAATTATTTGACTTTGCTCTTCTTTCGAATGGTTGCCCTCCCCATATTAAAATACAGTGCCTCATCCTGCTGAGTGCTGTGTTATTTGCCTGGCTGCTCTGCTAGATAAGCATTGTAGAGGTCTGGAAATGATAACCTGTGCAAGAGGGCAGTTTAGTTTTCACTGCAATAGTGCAGGAAGGAAGAAAGCAAGGAAAAGTTCACATTGCTTTGGTGAAGATTTTACCCGACGAGCAATTTTATATATTTTTGGTGACAGGGAAACTGTTTTAGTTCCTATCTGCAGCCATCATGAATACAGTTTCTCACTCTTCCTAAGCTACCTCTAAAATGCCTAGAAATCAGGCATTTAAGTGCTTAAAATGGAAAAAAAAATAGGCATGTATTTAAAAAAAAATGTTCCTGCATGTATAAAAAAAATCTTCCATATACATTGCTTGTACAGAAAGCATTTTATTTTGATTGAGAGCAGATTGTTCACTCCTATCCCAAATTTGAAATTGGGTGGATCACACTGTGTGCCCACTTTCAAAATATAATGATCTTTATGTACACACAGATGTACATACAAAGACATACACATGGCATTTTTGTAAATTTAGCACTTTTAATTGTTTTGATGTTCAGATCTATACTTACTAGTTAGCCCAGCACACATTTATTATTAAGAACATTGTGGATTCAGCAGTTATTTATTAAAGGTAGAGATGTAAATGAAAAAATATTTACATAAATATCTGCAAACACTACGCATCATTCTCTTTGTCTTCAGGAACACAGCCACATGCCAGGTCTTTTGTATATTAAGTGACCAAACACACACTTAAATCAAATAGCTCTTCCATTCAGGCTATGCTTTCCACAAGTCGTTAGACATGCTATGTTGAAAGGAGTGACTTCGTGCACACTCAGCTTTTTCAAAGAAACATCTGTGATTTAATGACCAGATCTAAGCCATACAGAAGTCTGAACTCTGGGAAACTTGCAGCCTGACTGCCATCCACCCAGGAAACTCCCGCTATAAAGGAGTCTATAAAGATGCCATTCACACAGTCAGTCACCGGGGCCCTGGTGCATAACAAACCTAAAAAACTTTTACTGAGGTCTGTCCTAGAGAAACTCAAACCATTCCGAGTATGGGAGTCACCGAGACTGCTGAAAACACAAAGAAGCACTTCCTCTGAGACAGGCATCTCTTAATGAGAGCAAACATTCCCCTCTCTGAAGAAGGCAGCAGGAGACGGATGTGTGCAAGGACCAAGCTCTGTCTGTCTATTGTACTTCCATGGTTCCCATTACCGCAGCACTTCAGAGCCTCACAGCTTAAATGCATTTCTCCCCAAGATACCCCGACGAGGGACGGAAGCGCTATCATCATTTGGGACAATATTTCTCTCCACAAGAGGAAACGAAACATAAAATCATCCGAGCCATTCAGGTCAGACTAGGAAAATGTAGATGACCCTTCCGCTTTTAAGCTTCTTATTAACACCTCAAATTTACATTGAATATTTGTCAATGTTTAAGAACATTCAAATTTAATTCCAGAAACATAGGCACAACAGAGATGACGTACAGATTCTCAAGTATTAAAAGACATGCCAAAAATGTTTTATTCTTCTCCGCACACCACACCCCCTCTTCCAAAGCCCTTCTTCCCACCCTGAGTTATTTTCTTTCTTACCCACACAGACAAAAAGGGCTCAGATTCACTTAAGTCAGAAGGGCTGAAAACATTAAGAGTTTTACAGAATCTTATCAAAACTATCTAAACAAGCTGAATCTGTAAAAATGGACAGGAAATCTCACCAAAGCAACCATACATCCTTTTGCTCCTTGTGGTACATCAGATATTCCTACAGTATTTTAGCTCAAGAACGGAAATGAGAGAAATTGTGCTTCGTGTCCTGCAGAGACTTACACACGTGCCCGGCTTAACACCCTCAGGGGAGCAGGGGTGTTCCAATAGACCCCTCATGTAGGTGCACTGGCTGGCCCTCTCCGGACATACCTCTTCCCCTAGAAAGTATACTGAGACCTCAGCACACAAACCTTTTTTGCCCAGCTGCAGTACCAGCTGTCTCCTGCCTCTAGGTTGCTCTCAGTTGTGCCAGCGCAGCTTCCTACAAGGTAACACTGTGAACTGCATCAGGAACTGATCCAGCTGAAATATAACCTATTCTTTCATCATTTTTCCTTTTATTTTTTGCAAAGTTATCTTTCAACTGAATCAGTGCCCTGATGCATTTCACTGCACAGCCACACAAACGCTGTGCTGGCACAATAGAGCGGAGAGGCACTGGGCAGAGACCGCTAAAACCAGCTTACACAGCACTGCTGTCTAATATTTAACCACGATCATAAGCTCCTAACTCTGGTCCTCTGAACTGCAACCAAATTAGATACAGGAAGCAAAGCAAACAGTGCAATCTCCTGCATCTCAGCCCAGGGTTTTCATCATCAGTCACCAAAACCAGTGGGAAATATTTCACAGGTTTCATGGTTTGTCCATGTTCCTCGTTCCATTCGTGCAAGTTCGAAATGTTGATAAAAAGTGTCAACAACAACAAAAAAAAACTTGAGGAGAAGTTTGACTATCTCTACCTGAGCTGCTGCCTAAGGCCTGAAAGATTATCAAGGCAGAGATATGTCTCAAAAACAGGTTTAATCCACTGAAGTCAGTTGCAAAGCTTTCAACAATCTGTGTACAGTCATACAAATATTTATTTCCAAATACTTACAAGCAGATACACATTTGCCTCGAGTTATAAAGATGAGAATCCTATCATAGGTTAACAGAAATGTGACTCCAGAAGAATGTGTTGAAACCTGGCACCTCAGTAGTCTTCTAAACGTATGTTCCAAGAAGAATTAAGTATCTTCATGACCAGGTTTTGAAGGTTTAAATCCTTCAGAAAAAGGCATGAAATACAATTTCTTACCTTTACTTAACTTTTGGAATTTTGCAGAAGATTTATCATCACAGTGAGTATTTGTGTTATAATGATAAATACTATTTCCATTGTCCTTGCCAAATGGTCTTGGCTCTTAGCCTATGGTTTGCACAAGGATTATAGCAGCAAATGAATTTGCCTCAAATACTGTAATAACACCATGCACCACTTCAAGCTCACAATAAGGCTGATAGTGCATCAAAAAATACATACCACTGAGCTGCTATGCAAAAAACATAGTTTTCAATTCCCAAGCAGTATACAACAAAATAACAAAGAAAAAATTATCTTTGCAAATGGGACTGATTCTGTGTTTCAGGAAAGCTCAGTCCAGGGCAGGTGACTATTTCTGTCCTGAGCTCTCGGGAAGTCTCTGTTACTGTATCTCCGCTGGCCCTCCAGTCCATTCATCCCTTCTCCATAGAAGGAAGCCTAAAATACTACAACTATGCTGTTTCCTGTGTAAAATCTTATGCATCTCACATTTTTTTCCTCAGCTAATCTGTACTGCATTTATGACCTTTACATGCCATTGGAAAACAGTCTGAAAAATCAGCATTGGCCTCTGCACTGAAATATGATACATTGTTTGAAGTAAAGACGATGATTTCTAGCAGATTACATATTAAGGACAAGTAATATTGTTCCTTTGAAGGACTGGATGAGAGAACTGACAAGGACAGCCTGGTCCTTTAAGAGCTGTCTTAAAATGACAGGAAGACACTGAATAAAAATTTCAGTGACTATCAAGAGCAGACTCAAAACAAGCAGTTCTTCTGCTTGTGAATAAGCAGAAGTAGAGACTTGCCAGATCACTCTGCTTTGGGCCCCTCTGTGCAGCCATCAATGACAGCATCCACTTCTTTCTCTGAGAGATCTGATGTTCCTGCCAACTTAGGCATCCAAGATCAAAAAAAAAAAACTGGTCTCAGGGATATACTTAAGGTCGTAAAACCTATTCCCACTTTCAGTTCATTGCTAATTCTTCAAAAACCCCTTAGTAGCAAACCACAGTTGATCTCTTTCCCACTAAGTCTTACTTTTATTGGATGATCTCCACAGGCAGCAAATACCTTTTATGAAATCAAGAGAACTTTAATGGTGAATGATAGCTCAAGAGCTAATAATGCCACCTTGGATCTTCTTTCTCTCTGATCAGGAAAGGAATCTCCAGAGTTCAGTGAAGCCCTAAGAAGTTACAGTACTAATTTTACAGCAACAGCTGTACCTAGATTTTAAGAGCAGATGTCTTTGTCTTTCAGTAGCCTTCAGTGATGAGACATCACTTGTGTTGCCAAAATTAAAAAAAAAAACAAAAACAAAAACAAACAAACAAACAAAAAAGAGTGGTTGGTGCAGGAAACCTAAGTGTTTTCATTTTTACTGTCACTTGCGAAAGGAAAAGGAACTTTTCTTTCCCTTTACTGAACGGCAAAGCGCAGCCCTTTATTTCAGTGCTGATGCTCCCTGGGAGCATTGCTGGGATTAAGCTGCCTACAACAGGAGAGGTAGTTTGAGGGAGTAGGTCCTTGTTTAAACATAAAATTCCTTCAAGAATTAGCAGAAATGACAAGCAATATATAGTGGAAATAAAAGTCCTGTGTTTGGGTTTTTTTGCTGTAATATGGGAATGCTCCTCTCATAAGATTTCTGTCTTTCTTAGTTGAAGCATTATTCATTTTTTATTGTAACAAATGTTTCAGAAATCAATTTGCTCTCCAGAAGGGACCCTCAATCACCATAAAACCAAACGCGAAGAGTGTTTCCCTAAAATGCAGAAGGTTTATTTCCTTAACCTGTCAAGTTTAACAGGGAAGAATTTGACTGGGGTAACAAGCAGTTTCCATTCTCTCTAGTTAGGCAGGAGCCACTCCATTTCAGCAAATGTCAAGGTGTGAAAGCCTGGGGTTTCACCATAAAAGGCACAAATCACACTGGACCTTCAAAAACCAGCTATGGCTCATGCTGCCTTGCTATCCAGATCTCACCTCCTATCACTTCTCATTCCCTATTACACCTGATATCACCAGGCAGGTATTTCTTAGGAGAGGGTGGGAGGCAAGAAAGCTTTAACACTCCCCTTGGCTCCATCCACTCACTATAGCACAACTGCCTGGGATTTCTGGACATCTGACTACCTCCACCCAGGACCTCTTTCAAGCATCTGCGTGTGCCCACCCTTCCCCATAGAAAAAGCCCTCACCCCCTGCAGCAGCCACCAGTCACTCTCCTGGTGCAAATGCGTAACACAATCAAGACCAGCACGGTTTGCACAGTTAACAGCCCCACAAAGTCGAAAGTATTTTTCTTTAGCCTTTCCTTCGCTCAAAAATCAGATGCCAACATGACTCTCTGAGCTTGGAGTTTGTCAAAGCAGCCTGTCTTATAGACCAGCCTGCACAGACAGCTATTGAACACCAGTTTCTCAGGCTGTAGAAAAAGCAATATATACCAAAAACCTGTTAAGCCATTACAGTAAAAAATAGTGATGTGTACAGATGATCCAAAGAATATTTTACTGTTTAACTCATCTTGTCATAAAACTGAAGTAGGACTTAACTCATAAAATAGAGATTTCCCAGATTCCGTATGCACTCAAGATAATTTTAAAAGCCCTGCTACACAGGACAACCCTTTCAGCACAGGAGAGCATTTTTGTTTAAAGCAGCTAAGGCAGGGAGTAAAGATGGGGCGGTGGGAACTGTGTGAAAGAATGCCAGCCCTGCACAGAGAAGGCTCTCAGTGGTCTTTCCTGCCTAGGATTGATGATGACATAGAGTAAATAACAGCTACTGCATGTTCAAAGTTTCTGGGTCAAAATCTCAGCCAACATAAATCATCAAAGCTTTTTTTCCGTCCCTCTGATTTTATGAGGGGAGCTCTTTTTATTCTCTATGAACTGCAGCAATCACATCATCCCAGACAGAGCTGGTCAGAGAACTGCGTGTTACTCAGACTGTGCAACTCTAGCAAAAATGAAATACTAGAGTTTTACTTTGAAAGAAGGTCAGAAGCAAGATTGCAACCCAGGTAAAAGAAAAGACACAATGTATTGGAAAGACACTTTTAAGGTTTTCATGTCATTGTCTATTGAAGGGTGCATTAGATATTATTACTTACACTTTAAAAATCAGGCATCTTTATATATAGTGAAAATGAAATGAAGTATCATCTCTGTAGAAGGAAAGTTTTCTATCTATCTGAATGAGAGTTATTTTTTCCCCCAGAATGTTTTTCTGTAGAAAAGGTTGATTGATTTGGTTTTTCAGTCTTTCCTACAATTGATCACAAAAGCAGGTTTCATCGTTTCAAAGTCCATTGCAAACTGACTTCCCATTTTGCAGTTATCTGTGGTCATGACAGTTCCTTTTGTGAGAAAAAGGTAAATCAAGATTTAGGAGTATAATCTCCACTTGCAGGTCCACCAGCCAACAAGAATATTCTTGCTGTTTGTACTGGATGCTCAATATAACAGAGGCCTCAAACTGCCCTCGAGGAGCCACAAGAATGACTATATAAATACACAAGAATAAACAATTTTCACCTTCTTTATTTTTTAAAAAATAGGTTTTCTCTTTTCACTCTCTACTTTCTTGGCTTTTTCTCTCTCTCCAGTTCTACTTTGGTAACATCATAAATCACACCAGCTTTGACTTTTCTGACCATATATTTGCTGACTATTCCTGCTTCTCTCCTTCCTCATAGGATTGCTCCTCAGAGTGTAATTTCTTACTCCAAAAGGAGACGAATGTTTTCAAAAAGCCTGTTTCAACCCCAAGAGTGAAAGGGAAGTAGTGCTGGGAGAGATATTTGTGAAGGACTGTCAGATCTTCTAAACTGAGAAACTCTAAAACTATGCAGGAAAAACATAGCTTGGAGGAGGGCTGCTGTAAATCTGTTAAGCCTTAATTTAGGGTAAGGTGGCAGAATCTGTCCCTAAAGGAAGATCTTGGCATGGATTGATTAATTTTCAATTATGACACCTCAAGATTTGACCACAATTCCCAAGACCTCAGTGGAAGTTGTGCGACCACATCCCTGTCCATCCAGAATACACACTGCTCCATAATTCTGGATGCCTCCAATTTGCTTCAGGTGTACATGGAGCAGTGTGTATTCGGGATGGACAGGGATGTGGTCCCATCTTGAAGTGTCATCATTAAAAAGCAAAGGAGCCCTTATCCGTAACACCTGTTAGCTAACCATCACCACGTTTGTTATTGGCTCCAGCTTGTTCCTGGACCTCTATTCAATATATCGTCCGCACCCACGAAGTGAGGTGCGTCCTGCTGCTCCTCCTGAGGAGCTCACAGCCAGCAGATAGACAGGAGCAGAGGAGAGGTGTACTCTGACTGCCATAAGAAGTGAGGTGCAGAGAAATTAAAGGGGGGATTTTCAAAGGAGTCCATACAAACCTCTCCCTTCACGAGCTGCCTTTGAAAATCAAAGACTAAATGCCTTCCTCAAAGTTACACAGGAATTATATAGCAAGGCCAGATATTAAATTCCAGTTTTTGTGAATTCTTCCTCCCCATGGGAAGGAGTCGAGACTCACGCCTGCAGCAGTCTTCCCAGAAAAACAGCCTTCCCAGTCTGTCTGTTCTACTCTTATTGGATTTTTCCTTACAAAAGCCAAAAACCACCATGTTTGTCCTTTTCTGGCATTGCAGCCAACCACCCATATCACAGCTGAAATAAGTTTCACAATTTTTTTACTTTACGTAGTTTTTCAAGATTCCTGCAGACGTCCGTTTTTGTTCTCTATATCGGCAATAAGTATATGCTGAACAGAGAGCTTTAAAACTGCTTTACTTTCATGTATAGATCTCAGGATAATTTTCTAAATGCTTCTGGGATACTCCCACCCATGCTGCCCAGCCCCAAGTCCCATGAGTTGAGCCCAGTCTGCCTGGGATCTTTTCCCCTTATATTAAAGTAATCTTGCCATCCTGCTTGCTTCACCACTTTCTTTGAAAGCCTATAACAAACATATCATAACAGTTTTATATCTTCTACTTAACCTTTGGAGCTGTTTAAGCTTCTCTGAGATGGAGACTCTGATTTATACTCTAATGCCTTCCAGTCTAAACTAACGTAATTCTTTCTAAAATGCCCAAGTTTAAATTATGAATCACAGTGTGCAGAATGCTGCTGCAAAACCTCTCACTGAGCTTGGCTCAAGCTCACTGAACTCTTTTTCCCATGTTGCACTCATTAAATTGCATTCGTTTTTGTGTCCAGTTTTAAATTCTGCTTGTGATATTTAAACATCTTTATAACTTTCATTTTCCTGACAAATTTGATCAGGAAAAGAAAACCTCTGTGTTTGCCCTGTTCTCTCAAATGCTTTGTCAAGCAAGTCTGCTTGTTCCAAGACACCACTGAAAAAAATTTCAAGGTAAATGAGTAGACTTTTTTTTTTTTAAGTCAAATTCTGCATTCATGGAAGCAACAGTCTTGACAAATGGGAAAGCTAGCATCCTGGCTTGGGCACACTATTAAAAACACCAGAAAAAGAAAATGGACATTCCCCAGATCAATACCTCTCCTAGGACCTATCATAGTGTGAGAGGTATGGTCATCTTTAAGGCTATGATGGTAATACGCAGTCCTTTGACTTCTATACTACAGTTATCATTGCAGGCATTATCAAAATCCATTGGCAATGGACATTTTCACAAGAACTGAGACCAACAGATCACTTTAGAGAAACCACAAAAGAGTCACCAACTAGTGGTAATAGCTTTCAAACTCTCCACACCCTGGATTCAAAGAGAAGGTCTAGATGTAAAAGGCTAAAAGTCTCATTAGACTGCAAATCTGTCACCAGGCAGTATCCAGTTTCCCAATTACCTAATCTCAGATGCCTGAGATTTGAGATTAGGTAATTTCAGATAAAGTTAGTCAGAAAGGCGTCTGGAACTTTTCACAATTTAAAGAAAGCCCTATTGGAAGGTTCATCTGTGTTACATACTTAAAGTTATTGAAGGTGTGCAATTCTATGTCAAATTGAATGAAACAAGCATACAATCCTGCAGAGGAGGCTGTAAAAAAAGATTTTTGCTCCAGCTATAAACTGATGACTTAATACCCATGGCCCATTTCTGCAGTGTGCTCCAGGTAAGTAGCCAACCTCTCTGACCTCAATAGGCACAGCAGGCTGCACACACAGAGTTGATTGCAGAACCAGGGCCCGCTGTATGATACCACACTGGAAAAAAAGAAGCATCCTGTCAAGCAGAAAGCAGATTTAAAAAAAAAAAAACACCAAACTATCAAAAGAGTAGAATATGAAAATTTACTAGACAAAATCATCATCATGCATTTTGTCCCCACACATTTTGTGGCTTTAGCACAAGCTTTACGTATCAAAAACTTTGATGGAGGAAGAAAAAAGAGAGAAAAGAGAAGAGTTAGACCCATCCCTGTAGCATTAATTAGTTGTGGGGAGTTTTCCCCCTATAAAAAATTCAAATAAATTGGTTCTGTTAGCCCATATACAGACCCCGGATGTAATTAGTGTGATAATCAATATATCAGTAGGAAACAGCTATTTAAGGGCACCCAGTGCAGTTGTAGATTTAGGACAAGTGAAAGGGGCGTACTCAACAACAGCAGGGAAGAGTATAAATGCAAATGAGCTCATAAAAAAGAGTGAGTGATTCTGGCTGTGCAAGCTGCTCAAAATTCATCTAGGTTTTTTTTGGAAACAGAGAAAAGAACAGGCTGCTGTGAACAACCCATATTTGGCTAACAAACGTCAATATGTACCATAGACCTTCTCTTGTTTTCCCACTTACTTGGAGACTTGTTAAGAAGTGCTGCTAGCTTTCTTCTCTCCACTAATGCACAACAAAAAAAGTTCTAATAAAATGTGCACCTGTCGCACTCACATTTTTAGTGTTAAAAATACTCCCTGCTGTGTACAGAGAACCAGCTGTGCCAGCAGCTTCAGTGCATGACTGACATGCTCTGAGGCACCGACGGCTGAAGGTAGCTTGCCTCAGATTTGGCTCTGATATTCTCTCCTTACAATGGAACTTCAAAAAATGCAAGCTAAACACTGACATGGTGAAAGATCCCTGAAGGAATGACGTCTCAGAGCCACATTTTCTTTTTCCTTTGAATATTTAAATATTTCAATACAAAGGAGAGAGCTGGGATTTCTTCTAGAAAACTAGAAACAGGTTTCCAAAATAACCCTACATAACAGTTGTTTTACTGCTTTCCCTCAGGGGAAAGAAATAAATCAAGAACACCTAATGAACGAAATGGAGGTACAGGTTTTGTAGAGTTTGGGTCCTGACTGTTTTTCTTCAGCGAGTGAATCATGGCACACCATTTGGCAATGTATTTGTGAAGTCACAGCAAACTTCACCCCACCATCCTCTAAATACAGGGATAGTATAAATATAATGAACTGAAAACAGCATTAGGTGTTCTATATTATTCTTTAGGCCATGATACTCCTTTAAGGACAGAGGCATCTGATTCCTGAGACTTTCCCCGCCACCAAAAGCAAGGGGATGATGGACTTTGGGCATGAGGATGAGATGACAGGAATAAATACGGCTGTAGTAGAGATTCATGTTCATTGCCCCACTTGTAACTCATGAGCTACGTATAAAGAAAAAAAGGGGAAGATATGACTGAAGGAGAGAATAACTGATTGGGATCAGATTATCCATTTCTCTGCAGGGAAGCACAAAGGCCCACATTTTACTTAACTCACTGGCATTGAATAGTTTCTACAGACTTGGTCCTTAATCAGGTGTAGAGGTATCTTAAACAATCTGAGTGCTCTGATCAACCACACTCATCAGACCTTGAGTCAGGGATGTGCTTTACACAAACCTTCAGATAGTAATAAAAGCAGGAAAATACCTTAATTGTTTGATCTCATCCTCTAAAAGTCCAGTAGCTTATTGGCTTTCAATGTCCCACGATTATTCATCTAAAAAGTTGTTCTGTATTTCCTCTATGTGGAATTATTTTCAACTGGGTGTTTCTCTTGGATGATGGATTTAGTATCACTTCGGTTTCAATCCCACCTCGGTAGGAATTTCAACATTCATCTTTCACAGCAGTCATTATCATTAAGACAGGGTTCGAAGTGAACAATTTGGTGTCAGAACTCACAGCGAGATTTACAGGAACACCTCCACAGCTTCACAAGTCAGGGTCTACCTTAACAAAACCTTTAAACATGTGCTTAATTTTTGGTCTGTGGGCAAACGCTACAAATAAAATCAAATTAATACAACTAAGCTACCAGATTCATCCATACCTTCTGGCTTAATGAAATGAGGGGCAGAGGCTAGCTCAAGCAATCTGCAACCAAAGAGCTGGTACCAGGCTGCAAGATTCACGAGGCACTTATCAACCCCAAAGTGCCTCAGACACCCTCTCAATTCGTTATTCATAGCAACACAGAAGGGAAGGTCAGAGATGCAAAGCAGAGCTGCCGTTGTTTAGAGCATTCTACCTGTGAATTTCCATATTTTCTAAAGTTTAAGAAAGGTCTTCCCTAAGAATCTAGGATTTTTAATACACAGCTTTTTCGAAGAGAATGCATACGTTCTTTTAAATATTCTTTACCCCGCAGTTACTGATAAAGCATTATCACCTCATGCGAAGCTGAATTATGTTTTTGCCTGGAAATATATATATCCACTAGAGAGAAACAGAGGGTGTGTATTCATATATTTCAAAACAGAGGACTTAACCTCTGAAAAGAGATATCAAAGTGGCACCGAAGCATGGACCTGCATTCAACACTTTCACATTTGGTTCACAAATACCCAATTAGGTTTCTATCTGAATCACAGTACCTCAAATTTATAATTAATCATCTGTCAAAGTTACAAGGGCAACAGAGTACTGTGTTATTTTGAACAGTGGTAAAAAAAGATGTTGAGGTCTTATAAGAGAATTTCTTAGCTCTGAGCAGCAATATCAGGCTCTTCTTCAGTGAAGAGTTAATAAAGACCAATACAATATCTCCATAGCTAACTCAGCAGCGTGTTTTAGCTCAAAATAAAGACAGAAGGGACACACAATATTTAGTGTAAACTCAAAATGGATTTCTGTAAATGATAACTCATTTTGTAAAAAGTAAATGGTTATGAATCAACCCACATTTCTTATCCAATTCCGATACTAAGATTGATTCTTTAAAAGCTCAAATATCTTTTAAAAAATATTTTTTCCCTTTATTAATTGCAAGAGGCTAATGACCCCTCTTTGTTTGTCTGGGAATGTGAGAGCCTGTAGTAAATTTTAACAATGTTAATTAACACCTCCATATAAAGGAACAAATGTTTATAACTGTTAAGGATGCAGAAAGCCTACCAAACTAAACTAAAACTCTTTTGTCCTAATTGGGGATATAATTGGAATGAATCCCCTAGGAATTTTGCTGTTCCTTCTACATAAAACCCTATTACTGGTTGATCCGAGAACAAAGATACTTTCCTAGAGATTCCCATAACCCTAATCCGTACAGTTCTGTCCCTAGCGGGTACACAGGTGCTCATAAAAAGTGGAAGTCCCCATCTTTTTAAAGAAGCTTTAATTGATAAGACCCAGACAGACTGCAGACAAACACAGCAACACAGTAGGAAAATGACCTCTTTCCCACTTTTCCAGTGGGAAAAAGATAGAGGTTATTTAGCTCAAAGAATAGCTGTAAGGTTAATTTCAGAAAATAGGATTTGTCTGAAGGCTGAAATGATACTCTCTCGGTATCAGCAGCCACATACTGCTATAATTTGGGACCATATTCTACTCGCTATGTATTCTCTTAAATAGATCCACTGTACACAAGGGTGATTGCCAGGATTTATCCCCTGATGTTATCTGCCTGTCCTATTTCCAGTAATTCTATAAATGCAGCCACCTTTTTCCTCGCAGCATTCGGCAAGTCTAACACAAAGCTCTGTTTTACACTGAGCTTACATGGGAGCAATCCCATTGAAAGAAACAGAGGCACAGCAAGGAGAAGGAAAAGCTGCAATGGGGAAGAGAACAGAATCTAGCTCTCAGAACCAAAACCTTTTTGGCATAAAAATTCAGACAACCACCAAAATCAAATTCACTTTTTGGCAACGCAAAACATCTCAGAACTAGTCCAAAAGCCTCCCTGTAAAAAGGCATGCACTTTTAATGCTTCTTGTGCACAAAGTAATCACCTCTTAGCCCAGTCTAATATTTGATACTGTAGCCACATTCAGTAGGACACTGGAAGAGACAATCATCGGACCAGTTACCACCTGCAGCTCTTGCATTCAGTTGCTTTCTATGTACAGGGACATCCCAGCATCCCAGCTTCGGGCCAGCTTACACTGGCTGGGACTCTCCCTCACCAGAAGTATCAAATCCAGCTGCAGCCCAGTTTAAGGTGGTATTGTGGCCTCCTTTTGGGGACAGAAGAGCAAATCTGAAAGGATGACATCTACCAAGCTGTTGGGGCAGCAGCACAACTACACTGTTGTTCAGACTGGGTTTTTTTAATTGGATTGGGAATATTCAGGCTTTAAAACACACTGACAGTGGCAACAATTACCAGAAATAGGATGTAAGCGTACCCCATTAATACTCACAAAACTCCCCTGACCACACACATAGGCAGACAGGAGCACACAGACAAAAGGTTTCTTAATTAGTTCATTGTTTTATGACTCTCTCAAGCTATGAAACACAATTTGTTTTATAATGCATCATTAAAAATGCACCCTCCAAGGATTTCAAATTGTTTGAATAATATAATTATCAGTGTTAACACTTCCTTTTATTGTTTTGACAGTCTCAATTCTGCTGCCATCTCATTTGAGCATCCTCCAGCCAATAAAGGAATGAGCATTTCTCACCCGCTCTCCTTCCTCAAATTAGGTGCATAATATATAGAGACACAACTTAAAGTTTCAGGCACTTTTAAAATACTGAAATTTTTAAAAAATCTTAAATCATAAGGATAAAAAAGGAAAAACAGCAAAATAAATTTTTCGGGTGAGGCTGTTTCCATTCAGACCTCTTATACAGCTTAAATCATACAGGCTCGTATTACAATGCCCATTTTTGACACGGAGCATTTTCTACGGAAATAAGGCAAAGCAGGACAATCTTAAATTTCTCAGGCAGTTTGCTGTCAACTGCTAGAAGAGCTGTATGAAAGAGTGCCCCTGTGAATGAGCTCGCTTAGATGCCTTGTGCCAAATCCTCGACCAGTATAGCGCAGATGCTCCACTGGCACCGTCCTGCTGACATCAGTGAGATCACACAAGCGAATGCCCACGGAGCAGTAACATTTTCTCATCAGTTTAGACACTCCCCTCCTTGGGCCACTCTTTACCTACTCTTAAGTTAAGTCACGTGAGGAGATGAAACAGAAACCGGCATTTGCAAATGCAATGTTCCCCTCTATTTTCCTACTGTGTATTTGGTTATTACGTACTAAGCATCAACAACGCGTGCACAGTGAATGAGAAATGAGACTCTTGCTTGCTCAGTGCCACAGGCCTCTCTCCTACCTGCACAACCATCCTTCCCCCGTGATCAGTCACGTCAGGGCTGTACACGTTTCCCTTAGTCACAAGGCTATGCCCGAGATCATTCACATCGGGTGCCTTCACAGCATTTTTTTTTTCTATCTGTATACAGCTTTGCTGTACAAGTCCAATCTAGGATGGGCTTCTCAGACCGATGAACCTTCAAAGCAGTGGGAAAGCGCAACTTGCACAGTATACAAGAGAAATTCAGACAAATCTTCTACAGTTACACACAAAAAGATTAAGTTGTCTTTCGGCTCATCATTTTTCAGACTCAGATAACAGCACAAAACCCATGCAGTATCCCTGCAGGGGGACGGGATGTGAGGTTTCTGAGCTAACCAGCCACATAAAAATACAAGGAATCAGCCAGGAAATGAGAACTAGTGGATTTACACTCAAATGAAAGGAGTTTGGGAAGAATTAGGCCCAAAGGCTGCAGCAGAGCTACGTACAGACCCAGCCTCTTAACTCCCAGCCTCGTGCCTGATCCATGAGCATGGTCTTCCTCCCCATTGTGCTCTACTGCCAGCCTGTCATCTAGTGGGGTCTGAAACAGTTAAATGAAACAGAGATTAGTAACCTGGCACTAAATTATACTTGGAGGACTTATTGAATGGAGGATATTATCAATATCACATCTGTCACAGATGAAAAACTACATATATGGATGAGTACTGTATAATCCACTCATTGTTTTATAGACCTGGAATTCCCCAGAGAAGAGCATGAAATCCACGTGACGTCCCCGAGCGTGGAATTTTACATTCAGATGTCCGAGCTGGCTGGATGTGTAAAATCACAGCTAGGCAGCCAGCTCCCAAGGGACCACACCTCTGAGGAGGCTCCTCTGCCTTCTTTATTCCAACAAGGATGTGGAGCATTTTGCACTCATAAAACAGGTCACAGCAACACTTGTCTGCGGTGGCACTTCTACGCAGTACTGACACGCAGGACAGAAAGCTTCCACCTTGAGGGAAATCAAGTCCTTTCAGGATATCTGAACAACAGACACGTTAGACCCTTGGATCCAGCCCTGGCTTTCAGAGCTGATGAAGCTGTGGCACAAGCTGCTCCCCTTTTCAAGGATAAATGCATGCAGAACCAAGCCCTGAAGTATTTACATACACGGGGGCTCTTGGCACATTAGGTGGCCAGCATCTCCCCTGGGAGCACGCTCCGTTGAAAGGCTCCAGCTGGCAACTTGCTAACACTGGTGTTGTAATTTGCTGGGTCTGGGGTTCGCTTCCTTGCTTTGAGCCATGCAAAACTGCTTCTGCCTCCTCTCTGCATTTCTCCAAAGGAAAACAAAGATTTGTAAATAAATAAATAAATAAATAAATGGAGACTGGGCTCTAGGCAGTGTCTTACGCTTTTGGGCAAGAAAGAAATACAAGAGCCAGGTTATATCTTCTACTACTTTAGCTGGTATATAGGTTATTATGCTGCTGTTTGGTCCTGTGTAAATAAGGTTCTCTTTCACATGCAGAAAGCTAAATAGTCAAGGTGACACTGTCCAAAGTCCCTGTCTTAACTATCACAGAGATATGCCATGCAAGCTTCCAGTGCCGGAAAATGAAAAATGTCTCCTAATACATACCAAAATAACATCTCAGAGCTGCGTGTTTCTTCATCCTTTCTAATAAGTTCATTCAGTCCAGGTCCCCCACTGATTTGCTATACCATAAGTACCCGTCCACCTCCAGCCAAGAGCTAAGCAAGCTCTGATAGGAACTGCTGAGATCCTGGAATGACCCCGCCAAGCAACTGCCTCCTCAGCTCCTGAGAGCCACTCAGATGTAGTTCACAGACACCAGTAATGGAGAAAAGTACAGGGAACTGAAAGCTACAGCCACCACAAAACAGTAAAACAACTTTTCTGAAGACAGATCTTCTGTTTTAGCTGAAATACTTCCATTTCAAAAAAGTTATTCAGAGGTTTGAGGGTGGTTGTGCTTGGGTTTGGGGTTTTTTTTGGATGGTTGGTTGTTTTTTAAATTTTCTGACAGTAAATTGAAATTCTTCATAGAAAAAGTTGAAGTTATATTTCATTATCGTTGATGTTTTTGATGGAAAAATAAATCCACTTTCTCCAGCCAGTTCTAATTTTTCCCATACGACCAGTTTCTTCAGGATGCTCACTGCTTTTTGTTTTCCCCTTATTAAATTTCTATGATCCAAAACTACCTTGGTGTGAGGCACAGACCACTCTAAAAACAAGGAGATCCACTCAGAAATACTTGCCCAGTATTCATGTTTGCCACTATCTACTTGGTCCTCCTGGATACTGCCAGCTAGCTTATTTTCACAAAGGGCATGGACTCACTCCAATTCATGTTACTACTACTGTGGTCATTTTTATTATTCAACATATAATTTCAGTCTCATGCTGACTACTGATTCCTGGAGACATTTGAGACTGCAGAAAGAGAAAAGAAATTTATCTTTAAAAGCCCTTCAGTCCTTCCCTTTTTAACTTTCCTATAGTTCAGATGCATGTGTTCTATTCCCACACATGAAGAGAATTCCTAAATGAAATACATTGATAATACGATATGATCTGGCATTTTCTTAGTGCTGCAAAGAGAGGATACTTCCATGAAAAATAACTCATAGCACATAACTGATGAGGGGTTTTTTTCATGGTTTTTTTAGAGAAAAAGACCTTTGAAAACCATTTAAACCCTTAAATGTGCACATTGCTAAATCTAGCTAATCTAAAATGCAACCGTGAAATAATTGGTGTATGAAGGTCTGTTTTGTTCTAACAATTTATCATCTCTTAATATTTATAACAGCCTAACAAATGAAGTTTCTTTTAAAGTAATTTGTTTCTAATTATCAGAAGGAAAAACTTCCTGTGTAACTGTAATAACTGCAGCCTAAGTGCAAATTCTGAAGCACTACGGAGGATAATGTCAAGGGGTTCGCTATTATTTTTTTAAAAGCAGCAATAGTTAGACACCATTCAATTCAAAGGTAAGTTTTACATATTTATCTTTAGCTTACAGGCATGTCTCAGATAGGATTAGGAAGGGAAGCTGTTCTATGAAATATAAATGGAGAAAATATAACAGAATACAAAAATATGAGTTTGAGATAAAATTTTAGTTAATGAATTCTGGATGGGTTCTTTTTTGCATCTCTTGCAAAGGCAAGAAAGAAAGATTTCACACTACAAAAGTTAATGTGCTCAAAGGTTTCTCAAAATGCTTTTTCAATTCTCTCATCAGAATAACTTGTGGCTATTCAAAAAACACTGGTATAAAAAGGATAGGGGGAATGGATTAATAAAGAAAAGAAGACCAAAGCTGGTTACCTCAGCCCCAGTTATATTACCACACAATTATTACTTTATTGATTCCCCAGTAAAATTCACTTAACTAGTTTTCTGGGGTTTATAGCTAAATAAATTGCTTAATCTATTTCAGAGGAAAAACCTTATGCTGATGAGTTTATGTTAAAGATGTCATAACCCCTTGGGTGTCGCTCACTAACCGCTCGTTCACGACTTCTCTCCCTTGAGACCACAGTACAGACATCAAAGGCACAGCTGGATAAACTGTATAGATTGGATCCCGAGCAAGAATTATCATAAACACTATGAAGCCACAAAGTATGTGGAAGGCATGATCATTTAGATCCAGAGAGTTATTAAAATTCTTTCAGTCCATCTGCTTATGGAGGTATGCGACATTAACCATCAACCGCATTATCACTTGAAGTTCAAAAACTGCTTGGGAGAGAGCGATTTCGCAACAGCCATTCCACAACAAGAAGAGGCCGGACTCAACGCTGACTTAGTTCTCATGAAATTTCGCAGTCCTAAGTGGGATTTCATGACATGTACAATCACAACATAATCACTGTGACTGAATAAATCTGGTCTTTCAAAGATCTGGCAGATGATGGAAAACTGACCCTTTATTATTCACCCTACCACATTTACCACGGATGGATTACTTATTACTCACAGATTTCGTTAGAGTCCCTAGGGAATTTCCCAAACCTAGGCCAAAAGAGAAAAACATTTTTTGTGAATGTTCTTGCAATATAAGACATCCACTTTTCCTGGTTTCCCGTCAGCTCTAACTGCAATTCTCTTGAAGCAAAAGCAGAGCAAGCTGTATTAATGAGGATGTTCTTAATGACTCTTAAAGGAGTTAATAGCATGTATAATAAAACAACTTTTCAGTGAGTATTTCTGTTTATCAGGAATGACACTCAGTTTTTAGAAAAATTGCTTATGTCCAGAACAAAATTTTCCTCTTCTATTGAAAAATACTAATGGAACGATTAAAAATCCACTATTTTCTATCACGTTCTATCACTGTTACCTCCTTGCAGCAAGTTAAATGTTAATTTTTCAAAGCTGTTTAATAAAAGAGTAAAAATCCTTTCAGTTCCATACGTAAGAACACTGATTAACCTTGACTAGACTAAAACCAGCTTTTGTTATTCCTGAGTGGTCCCCCTGTTTTATTCATTCTAATTATGTAAGCAATATGAGCTGAATTAAGTCTTTTCCAGTGTACAGAAACTATAAAATACTAGTTTTCTTGCATACTAATGTATACTAATGACCAGCCCCTTCTCTCTGCACTCGCACTGTGCTCCACGCAAAATGAGATACTGTTAATAAAGTGATTTTCAACCTCTCCTCTGTGGGCCTTTGGGAACTAGCCTGTGGGCTATTTCTAAGAAGCCTTGTGAAAGGTGCCCAGAGAAAGCGAGTTCAAGCTTGTGCTAGAGTAATCCACGTACAGGAAAATACTAAACCTTCCCTGGAAGAAAGTTAGGTACCCACAAATCAAAACCGGTTGGAAAAAATATTTGCTTAAAAGTATTACTCAACAAAAGCATAGCAAAACCTAGCACTACACGGACATTTTTAGATTATCCACTAGGTCATACATGTAGAAGAGAATAAATGACAAAGACCAGATTATGTCAACTTGGAAAACAATCCAAAGTGATAGATCACCGGGGAAAAAGGGCAGTTTCACCTTTTGTAGGACAAAGATGCACAGTCAGGTTGGAATAGTTCCCCTTTCTCCTCATACTTAACCACCAAAATGAAAAGGAAGCAGAAATACTGTGATATCACCAACAGCAAGAATATTGATCTTTGCATTTATTAAACAATAGGTACCAAACACCATAATTGTGTTTAAAGTCTATGAAAATGAAATCTCTACTGTCAAAACAGAAAAGCTTCTATACCACGTAGAAAGGAAGGACTTACAAAGCTGTTGCTGCTGTTTAGGAAGGCACTTTAAAAAAAATACCTCCAGTTCTCTGCTCACTAGAAAAAGACCCATGGGAATGCCATGAGTGCCCGTCTGTCTGCTCCTCTCCAGACAAGACTGCCAGCCAACTGGCTTTGGAAATGACTTTGTTTCTAAGATCCAAAAGGTCCACAAATGTGCTTGGGAACATGCTGAGAAAAAATATACAAATGTTCCAAACAGATTAAACATTAATTAATCTCAAGATGGGGGCACCCACCTCTCTTAGATAAAGACACCACCCTATTTTGTTGGTCTTAGCCACTAACTTCCAATGTTACTTATCTCACCCAAGTAGGAAGGAACTGTGAGGAAAGGGTGTATCGCTGGATTGTTCAACAGGATTACCACCTCTCCCATTTCCCCCTCAGTCAATGCCTGCTCTTTTCCCTTCAAATACTTTGAAAGAAGAATTTCTTGTTTTCAGACCGTTGCAGCTTCCAAAGATCATTCCTGAAACCTGAAGAAGTGTGGTCTCACGGTCCTCGAGAGACCTCCTAAGGCAACTCAGTTCCTCATTACTCTCTTCCTCTTTCTCTTGACAAGAGGGTAGAACAGAGATATCTGTGTATTTTATTTATTTACGGTTCTTGGAGAAAATAAATAGACTTTTCTAGAAAAACAAGGATCTTTTCTAACAGTTAAAAGGGTTTGTGAATTTGAGCCAAATTTAGATCATGGTTTGGGATTCTTTCAAACAACATTTTCTGGTGACTCTACCACTTGCCAAAAGAAATTCTCTGTGATTTGGCTCCTGTTTTCCAAGTTTGAGCTGGTAGCCATCAGTCAAATACATCTGTAGGTTAGAAAACTATTCGTTGAAGGAGCTTGACAAGCATTTTAATATTCTTCTTGACATACAGTGTTGGAAAAATGGTAAGACTTTTTACTAACACAGAGATTACTCAATAACATTTTCAAAAGAGCCTGATTCGTACGAGTTTCCTATTTGATTTAGGCACTAAAATTCCAGTTTCATTTTTGACTAAAACTCCTAAATAGCTCAGGGCTTTTAAATTCCCTTTCCGCTACTGATGCTATAATTGACTATTTTTGCTCAATGCTGTTAATATGGCTATACACTGTCATACTTGTATTGGTTTGTGGAATTTGGGCCAACCATTTCAGAAACTGGAGCCAACAGTTACACTTCCTAAATCCATATGAGATTACCTGAATAAGTGCTTTGCTTTCCAAAAGCCAGAAGCACCAGAACAGCTACCATTTATTTCCAAGGCAGCTGCTGGATGCCCAGTGCTTTGGCATATCACTCCAACTACTCCAAAGCTGTAAACAAAACCTGCAAAACTTGGCCTTTAGGTGATTATCTATATATAGCACCAAGCTCAACTCATTCTCTCCCTTCCTCTGAGATTGAGTTGAAGGCGCGGGGGGGAGGAGGAAGAGAGTTTAAGATAATTGAAATACATAAACGATAAAAAAGCCATTTGTGACAAAGAACCCTGTGTGTAAAAGATGTTGATGCTGTAGGGAGCAGCAGTGGGCTGGTCTGCCTGGGGACATCTGTTTGTATTTGCGAGGGTCAGGATGCCAGAGGCTTCCACGCTGTAACGAGAAGGAAGTTAATATCACACAAGCATGCAAGCTGCCTGCCACGTGCCAATACAAGCAGAAACCCCTCTTTTCTTCTGTTCCCCCTCCCCACCCCTAATGCTTGTTTCCCATCTGACATCCTCTTTTCCCTGCAGCCACAGCAGTTTTGTTTTCTTCAGTGATAGTCTCCATTCATCTCAAGCCATCTTGGCTGATCAATAGATCCTAAGCTACCGGAGGCAGAGCAGAAAGGCTGGAGTAGCCAGGAAAGTAGCTCTTGAAATTGGGGGCATATGAAGCACAGAATTTGCTACAGTGCTAATAGAGGAGAGAAAACGTGTATACACTGACCCATTTCTACCACGTTGCCTAGGGAGTATTGCTGAAAACAGCTAGGTAGCACTCTGATGGAAACTGCAGTTAACCAAGTGTATTTTGTTGCTTATTTACTCTCTGTAATTTGTTTTAAAAGATGAAATCCATCAACTTAAAACTACCTAGGCACTCTACACGATGATGTATTTGTTAGACCTCCCTCCTTCCACCACAGTTTCATCTCACCTTTAAACTGGCCTTCAATCCCACAGGAAAAACAGCCAAAAAGAGGCAAAAGTCAGAGCCTCAAGGAGGCCCTGATTTCAGCAGGGCTCCCAAAGAGGCAGAGATTCAATCAAAAACCTCTCAGAGGCAAGACTAAAGGAAGCTAAGCTCTTCGCAACATGTTTTTCTTGCTGTTCTGTACCATTTGTCTGACAAGCATGAGCAGGCGGACCGGGAGCTTGCCTGTCCTCTGAAGCCAGTGATTTACACACCAAGCTCCAGGACAAAGCAGACACACCTGAACCCAAGGCCAGCAGCCTTCTAGCCAGAGCTCAGGGGTACTTCTCAATTTCAGCTCCATTAACATGTTGGGAGCTCCAAGCCATGGCAGCTGGACTGCTCTGCAGATCTCAGCTAAAGCTCAGCTGATACAGAAATTAACCATATATACTTATATCAAGCCTGGCGCCATAGGTCCTTCTCCAAAGCCAAGCGTTTGCACCCTGATGTAATAATAGCACCATATTTGCATTATCCCCTCTGTATTGGAGATTCCTATTGTATTATAAGACATTGTTTTGACAACCACACATTATGCTGGACTGTCAGATGGTCTCTCAGATTTCCCTTAGTAACCACCAAGTGGCTTTGCTTCAAACCTGTTATGCACTAGGTCCCTGATCCGGCATGAACAGACCCACTACCTCCAGTGGGAATATCTATAAGCCTTAAATGAAGGAGGCATTTTTCTGAGTTGGAGCTTAAACCGCCAGTGTATGAAGCTGCTTAACGCGTGCTACTTCTAGCTATCAACAGCATCATTAACTTCTCTATTTCTCAAAGCAGCTTGCTGACAGTGGAGATACTTCTGTTCTTTTAAAGACCTCGATTTCCACTTTTACCAAATGTAATTGGAAAGAAATTGTCACACTGTATATGATATTTCCAGCTTACAGCTTACGTGGTACATTTCAATCAAGGCTCATACTAGGTTTTGGCATTCAGATGCCGTATATAGCCCTGCAGGTGTATGTCAACCCATTTTCCTTTAGTCTGTATCATGCGTTCAAATGATCTTTATATTATTGATGATGCTTCCTTAGATCAATGAAGTACTCAAAATAATCCATCTTCTTATTTTTCTGGCAAGCCAGGTGTTATTCTGGATCTTCATACTTTCAGTGTTTGCCTCTAGGTGTTGCATCTATCAGGTTCTTTTTATAACTCAAATCTAGCTTTTATTTTAAGGGGAAATATAATAACTAAACCTAGTCACTATTGCCAGAAGAACATCAGTAACAATGTTTAGACTACAAGAATGTTTCCATGTGAGACACAAATTTTGAAGGCCCTGGCTCTTTCTAAACTGAAAAGGCTAAATGATGTTGATTTAGTCCTTTTCTGCATTAATTACAGTTTCCCACATGTACTTATTTGGGGCTTTTTAGTAATAACAGTTGCCTCTTTCCCAAAGTAGTAATTTTGTCTAATATAATTTCAAAGATACCTCTGACTGAGGTTTCTGGCTGTAATACATTTTTATCAAGCTCACTGTTTATTATCAGCTCTAGAAGCTATTGAGGCTGTGACCCACTACATTCTTTCTATGATTCTTATGCATATTTTTATGATGACCTCATGGGATTACAGCAATTGATTATTTATGAAACTCCCAGCCGCTTCCCTCTAGCGACTGCAGATTCTACAATCTCAAGCATCAGAAAGCTTACTGGAGCTAGACTCTCCCAGCTCTTCTGCTTACAACCCTTTTTTTTTGGCTCATAATGAAGAAAATTAACTTATCCTTAAGGCTTTGTGTAGGCTTGCTACTTTACACCAAAGAGAACTCCTTAATTTACACCTCTGGAGGTGAGCTACGATTCAAATGTGAAGGAGTGTTGACTGCCTCTCTAATACCAGCTATATCATTTTGTTTTAGAATTGGGATTCCTTCCTTACCTGTTATTTATCTCTGTTGAAGGGCAGACAGACTGTCACTTATACTCAAACTATGAACTGTATTGGTTTCATTTGATGATGCAAATCCAGTACACAGGCATCAGACTTTGCTTCCTTCCCCAAATCCCATCTTCTGAGTGAGGAACCAGTTTTCCACACACAGGCAATGACCAAGCAACAATCACATGGAAACCTTATGAGGCTTAGATTTTAAAATCCACCTTCTAAACTCTGGAAATGAATCATAAATATTAATCAAAGTCTCTATCAGAAATAACGTTTTTCTTAAAGGATAAGATCCTATTAAAATATCAGTGTCTTAAAACCAAACACCAACTGCATTTCAAGCACAAGCAATAAAAGGCTCTGCATCACTAGCACCTATACCTGAACTCTTATTTTTTTGTGGTATTTCAATAGCACCTAGAACACAAGGTGAGGGACAATTCCCAGTGTCATGGTCACTATGCACACATAACTCCCTATCAGTCAAGCAGGACATATGCATGGACTTGCTGGACATCATCTAGAGCCATTTGGGTATGGTGGTAGCTTGACAGCCATATGTAAAGCTAGACGACTTCATGTGCATAAACACTGTAAACCACCATCAGAGTACTTTGCGACCGGACACAAACATTCTCCAGCTGGATCCAGCCCCTGGAGCACCAGCTGGACGTCCCTGATCTGAATAAGGTTGTCCATCTGTAACCTAACTCTCTATACCTACCCTAACCCTAATTGCCTACCCACAAAATGTCTCCCAGTAAGAGTTTCCACATCTGTCCTTGATACTCTTTACCGAAGTTGAGCCCATTGTCTACAATGCACAACCAAGCCAACCCATGGCATTCTTACAATTCACAGCTCCTCATTATCCTATAGATATTGTTGGAACTAGAAAGTTTTCAGGGTTGAGACCATCTTTGGGATGACAATCCCTCCTTTGCCTTGCATTTATACACGTGGCAAAACAGAGCTCCATTCCCAGGTGTGAAGCTATCATTATAAGTGATAGTAATCAAGAATATCCCAGGGCTACCAAAAGCAGATACACCAAGCTGCGGGGTGATCACCCCCTGCACTCATCTCTCTGCGAAATGCCTCATTCCAAAGCAGCCTGCCCCTCGTGCCAGCTCAAGCAAGAGGCACCATCTCCGCGCAGGTGGATTTGCAGCCCTCGGTATGCTTGAGCAACCCTTTGAGCAGAGCCACTGCAGAGCCCTCAGTGGCTTGCAAAACCGCAAGCGGGTGACGGGCAAACGCCACCCCGGAGCTGACACCTGAGCAGTGGAGGCTTGCGAAATGCCTGACACCTTGGGGGACTGTGCCCTTTTTTTCCTTTCAACTCCTCAATCAACCTGACAGGAGCTCGCTTTGAGTTTTCAGTTTTGGCAGCGCCAATAAATTCCCCTTGCACTGTGAGATTTCAGGCTCTGTTCCCGCTCATTCTCGACTGCTGCCTTTGTGGCACTGCTCCACGCCAGGGCAATTACTGGGCTGTGTGGGACGCATTAAATTCCTTGTCAAGGAGTGTGTGGTAATATCGCTGCTGCTGCTGCTGCAGCCACCTCTGCATCTTCTCCGTAACAGAAGATGCTCTGGGGCCTTGAGCTCATTTCATTCCTACCTTTTAATTAGTTCAGACATTTTCCAGGGGTGATTTTCATGTTGTTTTAGGGACATCTTTCTAGCCAGTTCATGTTGCCTTCTGTTAGAGCAAGAGCAGACCTGGGAAAAGTGTCAGAAATGTGACAGTATTTTTAGACCTCTCTTTACCAGTACTTCTCCCTCTCCTCCCAGTATTTTCACTGGATATTAATGAGCCAGTGTATGAGTTCACCTGAGTGAATGGTATTATACAGTATTATGCAATGTATATTTTAACCTACAACGAAACCTGTTTTATCAGTTGAGGCCAACGAGACTTGATTTCTAGGATGTCAGGGAAATACAGTTTCTCCTGAATTAAAGGGATTGATCCACCCTCTTCCAAGCAGGGAAGGGGAGGAAAGCTGCCTTTGTTAAATGATGAAATCTGAGTTTTCTGAAGCTTGTATTTACTGTTGCACCTCATCTGGGTTACCTCTACCTTGAGTCTCAGTCATGATTATTTTGCATTAATATACCGGCCAGCAGTGGCATGCTTCGTGCTGTGGCCACAGGGTATTTGTTTTAAATAGTAATATTGTGCTTCCTTGTATTTTCACTTCCTTAGTTTCTTCTCTTTTCTTCCCTGCGAATAACCAGATTTAGCTGTCGCTGTCACTGCCAGTTCCTACCAGCAACTCAGGTGCTCTCATCAGCTCTGCCTGTCTGCCCAGAAACCCACAAATTGCCACGGGCAGCCTCCACCAACCACCTCAGACCGTGCTTTTCTCTACACTCGATGTGCACTGCCCTCAGGATTTTCTTCTGAATTCACTTCAGCAAAGAGAAATATCTTTCGCTGTCATAATGAGACATGCTGGTGCATCAGCATTTCTGGGTTAATATGAGAGAAAAAAAAAAAAGAATAAAGAACAGTGACATTTAAAACACTGGTAGAAAAAGCAAATATCAGTCTCATCATTTGCTTAACTGTTATTTGCTTGATGGGATGGATCTATTGCTTTCCCTA